>NC_083580.1:80382610-80660110 GCF_027579695.1 Neoarius graeffei
ACCCATCAGACCATCTGTCAATAGGGTCTTGATTGTAAACTCCATTGCACATGTCAAGAAGGATTTCGTGGAAACCTCCTATCTTCCACACTTCAGCTGGTATCTCATCGAGTCCGCAAGCCTTCCCGTTTTGGATAGAGCCAACTGCCTTTCTGAGTTCTTCCATCGAGAAGGGCCCCTTCTTTATCTGCAGTTCTCTGGTGAAGATCGGTGTAATGGTCTTATCGGAAATCTCAGGTGGTTTACCAAGTAGGTTCTGAAAGTGCTGCCGCCACAATAGTATTCGCTCTTCTTGACTGGATGCTGTCAGCTTGCCTTTATTGGTGCTTTTTCTGCCACTTATTTCATTGACAGTCTTTCAGGCTTCGGCTGCTTTTTTGTTGCTGACTGCTTTACTGATGTGGTTGATCTTACTTTCCAGGTATTCTATTTTGTCTGCTTTGTATGCACTTTTCAGAGCTTCTCGGGCTTCTGTGAACTGGTTGAGGTTTTCTGGTGATGGGTCAGAGTTTTGGAGTTGCATAGCTTTGTGAAGGTCTTCACGTCTTTGGCAGATCGCTTCTTTTTCCCAAGGCTTGCGTTTCTTTACTTTTGGTTTTATGGGGATGGTTTCAGCGGCTGTTTCCCTTCATGCTGTTTCAAAGTTCTTATAGGTATTGTTGACTGAGGTTGATGAGTCGGAGTCCTGGAGAGCAGCAAATCTATTGTTTAGACGGATGGTGAAAGTCCTGCCGATATCAGTGTTGGTCCTCAAGGTAGACCAGTCATAGGGTGCTGTATTCCTGGATTTCTTCTTGGTAGCCCGGAGGCTGAGGCGGAGTTTGGCAGAGACGACGCGGTGGTCGGATGCCATGCTGGCAAACGAGTTGAAGCCTCTGCAGTTTTTGGCACTGTTCTTCCATTTTCTGTTTATGATGACATAATCTATTTGTGCCTTGTTTCCATTTGGTGCTGCGTGTGTCCATTGTTGACCGGGTCGTTTCTGGAAAGTGGTATTTAAGCACACCAGGTTGTTTTCGGAGAGGTAGTCTTTTAACATCTCGCCGTTTCGATTTGTGTGGGAGTGGTACGCATACTTGAAACTGTCAAGATGGCCTAGGTGGGCATTGAAATCTCCACCAATGATGAGGAAGTTGTGCTTCAGTATCTGCCTGGTGACTGAAGTCAGCTCCTCATAGAAATGTTCAGCTTCGCTTTCATCACTCACATTTGTTGGGTTATAGCACGAAATAACGGTGGTTTGAGGGTTTCCATTTATGGTTGCTATCATGATCCGTGGTGTTATCATTTCGATACTAGTAAGTGACTGAGAAGCTCCGGGGCTAAAGAGCATCCCGACCCCACCATTTGCTGCATTTGAGCTATTTCTCCATGCTGTGCAGGTGACCAGCCTCCAGTTCCCAAAAGTGTGTTCTTTAGTCGGTAGGTCATCATGTATAAACCTATGTTCTTGCACACACACAATATCATGATTTGTGGCTTCTGCTGCAGCAATTACTTTGAAAATCTTGTCGTCCCTCTGAAGAGTCTGTACATTGATAGTACCGACAATAACATCTTTCTTCCCTTTCATTAGAATATTTGTAGCCTTTTCCTTTCTTTTATCCTCAGTAGCTGATTTTTTGACTGCAGCCTGAGTCACTGCAGGACGCGCTCCTTGTTTAACCGTGCGACGAGCGATGCGGGATGAGAGTCGCTTTGAGATTTGAATAGTCATGATAAGCTTTCAGTCGCTGAGAGAACACTTGCGGTCGCTACTCCATACAAGTGTGCGCAGTACCCTGGCTAGGGTAGTTGTGCCTTGCCGAAACATCTAACAGTGTTAAGATGGGTCGCCTTGCCACCGGTAGAGTTGACCAGGTTCACACATATTGTTAGTTTTTTCTTTTTTATCAGACATCTAATTTTTTAGGTTTGTTTACCTGACATGTTTCGACGTACGACTGTCGTCTTCCTCAGAGTGTCACCGGATGTTATTGGTGACGCATCTTTTATCAGCTGATGTTTCCGAAGGCGTGGCCTTCCTGTCTGGATTGACAGGTCGGTCACGCCTTCTACTGTCAGTTCGTCCCCTGCAAGATGGCACTCCAGGTGTGGGAGAGCATGTATGCTCCCTCATCCCGGTTGATGGTCCTCGGACTTCGCTTACGGATCTCCATGGCCTCCCTGATCCAGCGCTGATGTTTATTATCTTCTGTGCGGATGACTCTGGCATTCCCCCAGTCCATAATATGATTTTCCCTTTTGCAATGATCTGTTATGGCTGACTTATAATTTTCCTGTTGTGCCTTTTCTTTTATTGTTCGGGTTTGTCTTGTAGCTGTCTCGTTTTCGCACTCTTTCTTATGTTCATTTTTTCTTGTGTTGAAACTCCTTCCTGTCTCCCCAATGTAGAAGGCATGACCGACCTGTCAATCCAGACAGGAAGGCCACGCCTTCGGAAACATCAGCTGATAAAAGATGCGTCACCAATAACATCCGGTGACACTCTGAGGAAGATGACAGTCGTACGTCGAAACATGTCAGGTAAACAAACCTAAAAAATTAGATGTCTGATAAAAAAGAAAAAACTAACAGTATTCAATATAAGACATAATGAACGTAATCGAAAGAGGTTCACACATAAGTCGTTTATTGCCCAACCTACCAACCGACAATCCTGCTGCCCGAGAGTCTTTCCAGAAACCAGCGTGGTTTGTTTGGGACAGAGTTTGTCCGGCGCTGCTTATTCGAGTTATTCGCAGCTAACCTCTATATCTAGAGGCCGTTCCCCTATCCGCAACCTGGGGAGCCGGTGGATGGGAGTTTTCTCTCCACACCACAAACGTTATAACACGATACGTTATAAACACAAAGTTCAGCTCGTATGTTTCTTTTTTTTAAATTAGAGTTTATGAGAAGTCATTTGTGAGTTAAAGTCGGTCAGCTGAACGATTCAAATCGTCATACAGACTGCGTTTACAGACCTGATCATGACAAAACATCACTAATGACATCTCCAGCTCAGCGTCATCCCCTTCTCCAGTAATAAACAACACCATCTTGGAAAAACACTGCCTTTGTTTATTCTGGTTTTACTGTCTTTCTTCTTGTTAAGTTTTTTTTAAGCACAAAGTGACTGTTTGCTCGGATGAGAGTTTGCTGGCTGCGCTGGGCGCTTGCTGAAGTCAGTCTGAGATGTGGGCGGAGTGAAGGGGCGTCTATAAAATAACTGACGACAGGATCATCCATAAATAAACAAGCTTTCCAGACCACAGGGTTTTCCAGATGTTTCCTCACCCATGTAATGCACTTGTGCTCGTGCTGAGGTCAGGTTTAAACTTGTTTTGTATCATGTTGTACAGACAATTTTCAGTAATAATCCACTCAACAGTTCTACAGAAATACATCATTCATATAAAGGGTTATGAACTGCAACACGGTTCCTGAGACGTCCTTTAGGGTGGAGTGATACGGCGTGATATTGATGACGTTTCCTCCTACCTCTTTAAACAAGTCAGAAGGTGGACTTGCTACATTAAATTGCCCCGGAGTGTGACAGAGTGTATTTGGAGTGTGTGTGTTGCTGGCGTTCTACCCAGGGTGTATCCCCACCTCACATCCAATATTCCCAGGATCCACCACCACTCTGACTGATATGAAATAAATATATAGTGTATTATTATTAATTATAATTTCTCTGACTTCATCACCTTTTTTTCACTTTTTGTCATGTTATTGCCATTTTCATCAAGAAGCACATGTCATACATCAGTCCCCAAAATCTGTGTGTGTGTGTGTGTGTGTGTGTGTTAAGCATGTGGGTATACAGTATATTGCTTGAATGTGTGCATGTTTGTGTCGAGTGTATATTAGGGCTGGGTGATCTGACTGAATAGATCATTATAAACTCCATCACAGTGTTTTTCTGAGATATTATGGATATTGTGAAATTTATCAATTTTTATCGTCAAATAATTAATAAATAATTGTAAAGCCACTGAAAGCAGTTGATGTGATGATAAATAAATAAATAAATAAATAGTGTGTGTGAGAGAGAACATTTGAAATAAAGTAGAATAAATATTGTGTTTAACATAAAAGTAATAACAAAATCAGTTTTATTAATGTACTTTTTAATATAAAAAGTAATGTTTATTATAAATAACATTTCTTTTTTATTAACAGTCTCCTGTATACATATTGTGTATGATAGAAATGCCTTCAAGAATCATGATGATGTTTTGGTCATATCGCCCACCTCATGCTCGTGTGTGTATGTGTGTATATACACACACGCACACACGTACCACAGATGTACACGTGTGGTCAGAAGCCTGCTGTGATGCCAGTTCCAATCTCCATCTGGATCTCCATGTGTGTCTGTAGGTGTTCCGTGTGTCTTATGTGTTCCTGTCTCCTCTGTTCTGTCTCTTGTGTGTCCTTTAGGCCCAAGTGGAGAATGAGATCCTCAGTTACAAGGCTCGGGCCTCATTACCTAAGCTTAGCACTATATATGGCGAGCCACGATCCAATCTCATTCCTTACGAGGCATATCACAGATACTTCTCTGATGACAGGCTAGAGCGTTACCGTTATGGGGAGGTACTGAGATGCTAGGCTTAGTGCTAATGCTATGCATCAGCGTCCTTCTGTTCCACTTTATTGCCTTCTGTAGTGCATCCTCATGAGCTGATACAGGAATGAAGGAGATGAGAATTCTTTTCAGCTCCTGCTTTTGCTCGTGCAAGTAGATGATGGACAGTTTTAGCTGCATGGTTATACTGCGATAAGAGATGATGGTGCATGGATTCAGGGATTTGTCATCCATTAGCATGACTGGATGGTTCTTTTATTCCAAATGGCAGAAATTTTAGCCTTTCGTTAATCTAAATTCTGAGACCTGAAGGTACTGTACTTTATCACTGGACAGATCCAGGTCCATCTTTCCTACCTGTAGTGTGTATTTTTTACCTGCACTAAGTAAAGCTTTAAAGGTACAACAGTGATCATATTCCCAGTTGAAAGAGACCCTTAATGGTACCATACCAGCAGTGAGGTAAAGTACAGCATGGTACCTTTATTTCTCAGAGTGTACATTCTGAACATTTTCTGTTAAAAAAAAATATCTCTCTCTCTCTCTCACACACACACACACACACACACGAGCGTTCAAATGAACACACTTCACAAAGATCACCCTTTCCCACTTTTCTCTCAGTCCACCTCCTATCTTCTGGCATGGACCTAGAAAGGATTGAGTAATGGAGTGTGAAATGAATTTGTGCTTGCTTGACTTCTACTCATTTTCTTCTTTTCTTTCCTCTCCTGCACTGACTGCAGTCTCTGGGGACTCTATCTGTGTATTCTCAGGTACTAAAGCTCTTTTGTCAGAATTTATGACTAAAATATCTACAAGAGACAGAATGAAAATTCTAATTTTAGTTTTAATTAGTTTGACTCCATTTCAAGCTGCTTCATACTGTATACAGTTTTATATTATCTAACAAGTTACTTGCGATGTAAAGCTCAGGTCTCCTGAAGGTTGAAATGTGTTTTGGTTGCCCTTGTGCTCTCAAGGGCACTTGAAAAAAAAACACACACAGTTCTGTCATTTACAGGAACTAGATTAAATAAACCATCATTTCGTGGATGTGGATGCCCTCCTCCGGAGTAACATGACATTGTAGTCACTATAAGACACATCTTCATGAAAAGTAGCATCGGTCTAAAAGTCCTGTGTGGAACAATACAATATGAAAAAAACACAAAGCAAGGAGGATTTTTTTTTTAAGGACGAGATAAACAGTGCTAATTTAACTGCTTGAGGAAGACGTCTTTAACAAAGAGCCTTCATGCATGTCTTGAGAGATGGTGTTGTATAGTGGTGCTTGAAAGTTTGAAGGCTTTAGAATTTTCTACAACCCCAATTCCAAAAAAGTTGGGACAAAGTACAAATTGTAAATAAAAACAGAATGCAATAATTTACAAATCTCAAAAACTGATATTGTATTCACAATAGAACATAGACAACATATCAAATGTCGAAAGTGAGACATTTTGAAATTTCATGCCAAATATTGGCTCATTTGAAATTTCATGACAGCAACACATCTCAAAAAAGTTGGGACAGGGGCAATAAGAGGCTGGAAAAGTTAAAGGTACAAAAAAAGAACAGCTGGAGGACCAAATTGCAACTCATTAGGTCAATTGGCAATAGGTCATTAACATGACTGGGTATAAGAAGAGCATCTTGGAGTGGCAGCGGCTCTCAGAAGTAAAGATGGGAAGAGGATCACCAATCCCCCTAATTCTGCGCCGACAAATAGTGGAGCAATATCAGAAAGGAGTTCGACAGTGTAAAATTGCAAAGAGTTTGAACATATCATCATCTACAGTGCATAATATCATCAAAAGATTCAGAGAATCTGGAAGAATCTCTGTGCATAAGGGTCAAGGCCGGAAAACCATACCGGGTGCCCGTGATCTTCGGGCCCTTAGACGGCACTGCATCACATACAGGCATGCTTCTGTATTGGAAATCACAAAATGGGCTCAGGAATATTTCCAGAGAACATTATCTGTGAACACAATTCACCGTGCCATCCGCCGTTGCCAGCTAAAACTCTATAGTTCAAAGAAGAAGCCGTATCTAAACACGATTCAGAAGCGCAGACGTCTTCTCTGGGCCAAGGCTCATTTAAAATGGACTGTGGCGAAGTGGAAAACTGTTCTGTGGTCAGACGAATCAAAATTTGAAGTTCTTTATGGAAATCAGGGACGCCGTGTCATTCGGACTAAAGAGGAGAAGGACGACCCAAGTTGTTATCAGCGCTCAGTTCAGAAGCCTGCATCTCCGATGGTATGGGGTTGCATTAGTGCGTGTGGCATGGGCAGCTTACACATCTGGAAAGACACCATCAATGCTGAAAGGTATATCCAGGTTCTAGAGCAACATATGCTCCCATCCAGACGACGTCTCTTTCAGGGAAGACCTTGCATTTTCCAACATGACAATGCCAAACCACATACTGCATCAATTACAGCATCATGGCTGCGTAGAAGAAGGGTCCGGGTACTGAACTGGCCAGCCTGCAGTCCAGATCTTTCACCCATAGAAAACATTTGGCGCATCATAAAACGGAAGATACGACAAAAAAGACCTAAGACAGTTGAGCAACTAGAATCCTACATTAGACAAGAATGGGTTAACATTCCTATCCCTAAACTTGAGCAACTTGTCTCCTCAGTCCCCAGACGTTTACAGACTGTTGTAAAGAGAAAAGGGGATGTCTCACAGTGGGAAACATGGCCTTGTCCCAACTTTTTTGAGATGTGGTGTTGTCATGAAATTTAAAATCACCTAATTTTTCTCTTTAAATGATACATTTTCTCACTTTAAACATTTGATATGTCATCTATGTTCTATTCTGAATAAAATATGGAATTTTGAAACTTCCACATCATTGCATTCTGTTTTTATTTACAATTTGTACTTTGTCCCAACTTTTTTGGAATCGGGGTTGTATATTTCTGTGTAAATATGACCTAAAACATCATCAGATTTTCATACAAGTCCTAAAAGTAGATAAAGAGAACCCAGTTAAACAAATGAGACAAAAATATTATACTTGGTCATTTATTTATTGAGGAAAATGATCCAATATTACATATCTGTGAGTGGCAAAAGTATGTGAACCTCTAGGATTAGCAGTTAATTTGAAGGTGAAATTAGAGTCAGGTGTTTTCAATCAATGGGATGACAATCAGGTGTGAGTGGGCACCCTGTTTTATTTAAAGAACAGGGATCTATCAAAGTCTGATCTTCACAACACATGTTTGTGGAAGTGTATCATGGCACGAACAAAGGAGATTTCTGAGGACCTCAGAAAAAGCGTTGTTGATGCTCATCAGGCTGGAAAAGGTTACAAAACCATCTCTAAAGAGTTTGGACTCCACCAATCCACAGTCAGACAGATTGTGTACAAATGGAGGAAATTCAAGACCATTGTTACCCTCCCCAGGAGTGGTCGACCAACAAAGATCACTCCAAGAGCAAGGCGTGTAATAGTCGGCGAGGTCATAAAGGACCCCAGGGTAACTTCTGAGTACTGAAGGCCTCTCTCACATTGGCTAATGTTAATGTTCATGAGTCCACCATCAGGAGAACACTGAACAACAATGGTGTGCATTGCAGGGTTGCAAGGAGAAAGCCACTGCTCTCCAAAAAGAACATTGCTGCTCATCTGCAGTTTGCTAAAGATCATGTGGACAAGCCAGAAGGCTATTGGAAAAATGTTTTGTGGACGGATGAGACCAAAATAGAACTTTTTGGTTTAAATGAGAAGCGTTATGTTTGGAGAAAGGAAAACACTGCATTCCAGCATAAGAACCTTATCCCATCTGTGAAACATGGTGGTGGTAGTATCATGGTTTGGGCTGTTTTGCTGCATCTGGGCCAGGACGGCTTGCCATCATTGATGGAACGATGAACTCTGAATTATACCAGCGAATTCTAAAGGAAAATGTCAGGACATCTGTCCATGAACTGAATCTCAAGAGAAGGTGAGTCATGCAGCAAGACAACGACTCAAAGCACACAAGTCGTTCTACCAAAGAATGGTTAAAGAAGAATAAAGTGAATGTTTTGGAATGGCCAAGTCAAAGTCCTGACCTTAATCCAATGGAAATGTTGTGGAAGGACCTGAAGCGAGCAGTTCATGTGAGGAAACCCACCAACATCCCAGAGTTGAAGCTGTTCTGTACGGAGGAATGGGCTAAAATTCCTCCAAGCCGGTGTGCAGGACTGATCAACAGTTACCGCAAACGTTTAGTTGCAGTTATTGCTGCACAAGGGGGTCACACCAGATACTGAAAGCAAAGGTTCACATAATAATAATAATAATAATTTCAATTTATATAGCGCCTTTCACAAACCCAAGGACGCTTTACACAGGAGTTACCAAAAAAAACCCACACACTAGGAAGAGTAGTGTGAGGTAAAGAGAAAAGTTTTCAAGTTAGCTTTGAAGGAAGAGAGAGTGGAACAGTCATGAAGCGATTGTGGTAATGAGTTCCAAAGTTTAGGAGCAGCAACACTAAATGATCTGCCGCCTATAGATGCCAGTTTAAAACGTGGAACAATCAGAAGTCCACAGACAGAAGATCTGAGGGAGCGGGAGGGACAGTGCAAATGAATTAGCTCACAGAGATAGGAAGAGGCGAAACCATGAAGAGCTTTATAAGTTAAAAGCAAAATTTTATATTTGATCTGAAAAATAATTGGCAACCAATGCAGTTGCTGTAAAACAGGAGTGATGTGAGCAGTGCGCTTGGTGAGTGTGGGGACTCTAGCTGCTGAGTTTTGGATGGACTGCAGGCGATTGAGCAATGTGGCAGGGAGACCATAAAAGAGAGAATTGCAATAGTCAAGACGAGAAAAAATAAATGCATTGACCAACATTTGGCATCAGTTTCCAAGAGAAGAGGGCGGAGACGTGCAATATTGCGGAGGTGAAAGAAAGCATTCTTAGTAATTAGTTTAAGATGGGGTTCAAGCGTAAGGGTGGAGTCAAAGAGAACTCCAAGGTTTTTTATAACTTGGGAAGGACTAATAGACACACCATCAACATCAATAGTGAAATTGGAGAAGTTCAGAACCTGTCTTTTGGTACCTATTAATAGAACCTCCATTTTGCTAGCATTAAGTTTAAGGCAGTTCTTATGCAGCCATTGCTTAAGGTCAGTGATGCAAGTCCTTAGCAGCTGAACAGAGGCTATGGAAGGGGTGATAGTGATGTAGATTTGAATGTCATCAGCATAACAGTGAAAGTTAAGGCCATGGTTACGAATAATCTGGCCTATAGGAGAAACATATAAAAAGAAGGGGACCAAGGACAGAACCCTGAGGCACACCTTGAGCAACAGTAGCAGTGGATGATTTATGAACACCAATAGAAATAAACTGTTGCCTGTTTGCTAGATATGACTGAAACCAGGCTAAAGCTAAGCCAGTAATACCAAAAGAAGATAGTCTGGAAATGAGTATCTCATGATGTACAGTGTCAGAAGCAGCTGTGAGGTCCAAGAGAACAAGGACATTGAGATGACCAGCATTGGTTGAGAGCAGGAGGCCATTAACAACTCTTAAGAGAGCAGATTCAGTGCTATGCAGATTGCAAAAGCCTGACTGAAAGGGTTCATAGAGATCATTATGAGCAAGGAAAGTATGAAGCTGAGAGGCTACAACTCTCTCCATTACTTTAGCTAGGAAAGGGAGATTTGAAATGGGTCTGTAATTGGACAGTGAAAGAGAATCTAGACCAGGTTTCTTTAGTATTGGTGTAACTGAAGCAATTTTGAGGGAGATGGGAACAGTGCCTAAAGCAAAACACTGATTAATCAAATGAGCAATATAAGGGGAGATAGCAGATACACAGGATTTAAGAAGTGCAGTGGGTGCCGGGTCCAGCAGACATGAGGAGGAGGAGGACTTAGTCATAATTTCCGATACTTTAGAAGAATCAACAGGAGAGAAAGCAGAGAGACAGCAGTCAGCTTTATGAGAAAGAGCTACTTGCAAGGCAGAAGAATGAATTTCAGAATGAAAGTGTTGGTAAATACTGGCAATTTTATCCTTGAAAAAATCCAAAAAAGACTGACACTGAGCAGGGGAACTGGGAGTGGTTGAGGAAGGAGGCTGAAGAAGTGTATTTATTGTATTAAACAGAGTTTTGGGTCTATGATTGCCACTCTTAATGATGTTAGCATAGTAGGAGGATCGGGCAGCATTAAGAGCATCCTTATACTTTGCGATGTGTTCAGAGAAGAGTGAAAGATGAATAGTAAGGCCAGTTTTCTTATAAAGGCGCTCTTTATGCTCTACATACTTTTGCCACTCACAGATATGTAATATTGGATCATTTTCCTCAATAAATAAATAAATGACCAAGTATAATATTTTTGTCTCATTTGTTTAACTGGGTTCTCTTTATCTACTTTTAGGACTTATGTGAAAATCTGATGTTGTTTTAGGTCATATTTATGCAGAAATATAGAAAATTCTAAAGGGTTCACAAACTTTCAAGCACCACTATAACAATCTCAACTCTGTTCTTTAATTCTTTAGTATGAAATCTGTTCTGAAAGTCATGCAGTTTTTCACCAGAGAGCTCTCCTGTTTTACATCTACAAACCAGAAAGGATGAAGGTTGAAAAGATTCCTCTGAGCAAACCTGCAGTGTGTGTGTGATGTACTCGGAAGAATGTGCTATCTACCCTCTTCCACATACTACAAGCTCACAGATGCCTATGATCAGCTAGTGTCACTGTGATTGACAGGAGAGTGGAGAACATGCTCCTCCCACCTTTTGCTCTCTTGGACTCCCAGTTATAGATGACCGGGGCATCACCAGGACTTGAACTCATGATCTCCGGCCCATAGCGTGAACAGGTCACTCAGGAGTCCCCAGCATTAGTAAATCACAGAACTGAGATAGTCACTGTTTTGTACTGTATATTTAACAGTTACTCCACGAAATCGAGTCGTACATGAGATGATAGCCAAGGAGGTGCATAGCACATAGTTGTCTATAATCCATGTACGACGAGATTGAGTAGAATAACTTTTTTTCATTCTATCCACATTCACTGGATTTTGAGAAACAGAGCATTTTTATTTTTTGCAAATTTGATAAATAAAAACTTTATACAAAACGTCCAATAAAAAAAAAAAGCCCAAAAAAAATATCTTTAAAAGGGGGCATCATGGCTCAGGTGGATAAGGCGCCATACCATAAAACCAGGGACATCATGGTTCAGGTGGATAAGGCGCCATACCATAAAACCGGGGACCCGGGTTCGATTCCGGCCCGAGGTCATTTCCTGATCCCTCCTGCTCATTTCCTGTCTCTACACTGTCCTATCCAATAATAAAAGTGAAAAAAAAGCCCAAAAAAATCTTTAAAAAAAAAACGTCCAATAAAATCATTTCCGCTTAGAATGTAAACAAACTGGTGAAATGACAAGAGCAATTTGTGGAAAACGTGATATTCTTGAAAAATAAACACATTCTTACCATTAAATACTTTCATTCCACATTTTGTTGTGCTTTTTTGCATTTTTTGGGGTTATGTTTACGAGTAGAGTTTTCATTTCGTCCTCCGTTGTTCCAGCAACACGCTCTGCCATTTTTTTCATCTTCAGGCTTTTTTTTTTTGGGGGGGGGGGGGGGGGGGGCAGTTGGCAAACTAAAAGTTGCATTACCACCACCAACTGGGCTGGAGTGTGGAACAGGAGATTTTTTTTTTTTGGGGGGGGGGGGGGTGGGTGTACAACACTATTCTTTTTGCTATTTCTGTTTCTTTTAAATACTTGATGATAAAGTGATATCTGACAATGCGCTCCGCCATTTTGTTTTTCTCTACTCATGGTATCTGAGCTGATATCCTAGTAGTAGAGTAGCCAATCAGAGCGTGCGATTGCTGATATCCAGTGAATGTGAAGAGAATAACATACACCATATAATATAGTATTCATGCATTGTTATATGCATACATGGCCACGAGTTAATTATCTCACACCCTCAATATATTGATTTCATTCCCACACCTTACCAAGTTGCCTTATACCCGGACTCATTCTTCCCAGGCAGTCTCCCGTCCCAGTACTAAACTTAAGGCGCATTGGGCGGCGCTGATTTTCGTTTCTGTAGCTCTCAGCCTCTCACCTGTTACATAGCTAGGGTTACAGCGGGGGTCCGGTCCTCTGGTAACCGTGAGAGTTTGACTCTCTACTTGCATCTGCATGTTGGTACCATTTTTATGATGGTCTTTGGTATGATCCAACCACAAGTAGAACTTACAATCTCCCAGTCAAGAGGCAGACACGCTAACCACTAGGCCAACTCGCAGTCAAGTCGCACCCAAGTCAGTTGAACGGAAATGATATTTATTTACAGTAGTGAGAACTGGGCGAAACAGCAGCATCTGGAAAATAAAGGATTTGTAGCAGAAGATGCAGCTCGTATTTAAATGACCCCCTGCTCTGTATTCGGCAGGATATCTATGACACTTTGGACCTCAGGCATCGGCGTTCTTCCAGTCCAGGCTACATCGACTCACCGACTTACAGCCGTCAAGGAATGGGAACATCACCCGCTGTGCCACGCTCTCCTCAGCTCTACTACCGTTATGGTCAGTCCTCGTCCAATGTCCTGTCATTCTCCTTTTCTCACACACACGGCTTACTGAGTGTGATTACCTAAAGCTGAACTTTTTGCCAGCTATCGAGTCTTGGTTACTGCTACAAATGATCTGGATGCCTGAAAGCCTTCAAATGCATCGTTCGTCTGTGTGGCTCTCTGGGAAAATCCTTCACACAGTCGAATGTTAACATTTTCTCCAAATATTTCACAAGTAAATTTCTAGCGCTGCTACAAAATCTCTTTACGTCCAAAATGAAAAGAGAAAATTGCAATTAAAGATATTCGAATGCCAACAAGAGTCAACATACGTACGTCTACATTTATAACCAATTCTATTAGTGGAAAAGCTGTTGCTGAAATGTTTCGAAGAATATTATACACTTGCAGTCAGAAATTTGATTATCAGCATCATCCCTTTTAAACGTGAGGCTCATCAGTGTGGAAATAAATCACTGATCAATTTAGCAAGTTCTGTCCTAAATCCGGCCAAATTAAAACTGTCATTTAAATATTTTAAAACTTGCCATCTATACAGAGTATATAAGCGCTCTTCTGAACTGATCCTGATTGGATTCAGCTTACGTTCGTTTCGCTACGGCGACTACGGGAACGTTCCAACAACTTGATCAAAGCATGATGTTCACTGTGTGAGAAAAGTTTCCTGAGCTAGTAAAGTTTTTAGCACTGTGTTTAATGAACAGGTTCCTGACACAATATTATCTTTACCTTTGATTCCAAGGAAAGATTAGAAAGTTGCCTAAAGCAAAAAATTTCCACATCATTTTAATAAAATAAAATAAAATATTATGTTCTGAATTTAGCCACAGCGACATCCATTTTCCCAGACCGCCACACATAATGTACACACACACACACACACACACACACACACACACACACAATGTAGGAAAAGTTTATTTTACATGAAAACATTCTCCAAAACCAGAACCGTCCATTCCACACTATATTTTATTGCCCACATTTTCACACAGAAATCTTTCGAATCTCATTAACGGTAGAAACCAAAAACGTGATCAAAATTGTTCAATTAAAATCATAAAAATTGTGATCATATTCATCAGATCATTTCCTTTTTGCCTTTAATATTTAAAATTCAAGGTCGTTGAACTGTACTAAAGATATTATTGGATCAAAAGTGTTCACTGATGTTACTGAAGTAGTTTCTCAGTTCAAAGCTAACGGCAAACTGCTGAGATCATTTTGGAATGGATTTTGTCTCTTTGATCCCGTTTACATGTGGACGTTTCACCTGTAGGTCGAATATCAGGGTAGAATCAGCTGGTAAAAAGGAGGAACAATACAGGAAGTTGATGGAACAACACAGGAAGTTTACTAATTCAGGCTGATTGGAGATTTATTTTGACTACAAACCAAACACAAGACACATGAAACAACCAGATGTAAAAAGGGGTCTTGAAAAATATCATTTTTTTGCATGTACAGTGTTTTAATTCAGCTTTACCCTGTGTGATTTCCAATGCAACAAAACACACACACATCATAAAATAAATCTTAAAAATAAAATGACACCAAACTCACATGATGGCTAAAAAACGGTCATGGTGATGGCGAAATATTAATGAAACGTTTTAATGGGTAAAAATTCTCCATATTGCCTCAAGCTCACTTTAAGGAGCCGATTCCTAGATCCTGCTGATTGATATCAGAATCATATCATTTTCTTTAAATCACAGCTCTACCGTCAGAGGATCATTATCGTATTAATCTGACCTGGAGATCACGCACCATCACACAGAACTGTTAAAGAACTCAGCCCAGATTTTACTGAGATCTTGTACAGTGTTGTGAGGAGTCTGTAATAATTTTAAAAGACCGCTGAAATCACACAGTGTTGTGGCTCGATAGACTTGTTTTTAAAGCACCAGTCAGCATGTACTTTTGCTGGTCTGTGTTTGGGATCATTGAAAATGGGCGTGTCCAGAGTGCACTCACGCTTGCTTTCTGATTGGTCTTGGGCTGACTGCAGGCACTGATAGTGGCAGGAGTTCTCCCTGTTACAGTCAGCTTGACACCAGATCCAACATGTCCACCATGTTCCAAGCACCCAAGCATTTTCATGTGCCAGGTAGGCTGCTGCTGCTGCTTCTTCTTCTTCTTCATTCATCCTGATCATCTATCCCTGGTCCAATAAAACAGCCTTGGAAAGGGAATGATGCTGAATTCGAATGTCATACACCTTAAAACTCTTCCATCCTCATATATATAAAATCTCATTCTCTCTTTTCCATTAACCGCTCCCAACGGCGGTCATCCATGAAATAACCCGGTGCCATCAACATCAGTGCAACTAATATCTGTGTCAGGGATATTTAAAGCTAGACGGCCTTTCGATTTCATAAAATCGGTGAAATTTAGATCTCACAAAATATCAGGCCATTCTGTGGCTGGGAAGTTATTTAATTTGAGGGGATTAAAGCAAATAATGTGCATGAAATCGCTCGCTTGGCGCAGTCAAGCAAGGCAAGGCAAGGCAAGTTTATTTATATAGCACATTTCATACACAATGGCAGTTCAATGTGCTTTACAGAAGTAAAAACAAAAACAGTAAACAATAGAGAAATAAAATTACATAAAATAATTTTATTTTTATTCTAAAACAATTAATTAAAAGAATTAAAAGAAATTAATAAGAATTAAACAATAGTAAAAATAAAATAATAAAATGAAGTAGTAGTTCAAATAAGATGAGAAAGAAAAAAAACCCAGCAGAATAGAATAAAGAATAAAATAGCATAAAGTTAAAGTAAATTTAAAACATGCAGAGAAGTAAAGATTATAAAGAATGTAAAGAAGACAATATTAATTATTTAACAGAAAGCATCTGAAAACAGCTTGGTCTTTAACCTAGATTTGAAGCTGCCAACAGCAGGAGCATTTTTAATGTCCTCTGGCAGTTGGTTCCATAGCTGCACTGCATAGTAGCTAAAAGCTGCTTCACCACACTTTGTTTTAACAACTGGTTTTAACAGTAAATTTTTCTGCTGCGATCTGGTAGATCTGATTGGGTTAGGCCGCTGCAACATATCAGAGAGGTAATTGGGCCCTGTACCATTTAGAGATTTGTACACCAGCAGCAATGCTTTAAAGTCAATTCTGTAGCTTACTGGAAGCCAGTGAAGGGACCTTAGAATTGGAGTAATGTGCTCTGTTCTTTTTGTTCGTGTGAGAACCCTCGCCGCTGCATTTTGAACCAGCTGAAGTCGTTTAATGGTCTTTTTTGGCAGGCCTGTGAAAAGGCCATTGCAGTAATCAACCCTACTAGAGATGAAGGCATGTATTAGTTTTTCCAGATCATTTTTTGACATAAGTCCTCTTAGTTTGGAAATGTTTTTTAGGTGATAAAATGCCGTTTTAGTGATTGCTTTCATGTGACTGTCAAAGTTTAGCTCGCTGTCAATGAAAACACCAAGATTTTTAACCATTTCTTTAGTTTTAATCCCTTTTGTGTCAAGAATAGTGGTAATCCTGAGTCTTTCATCTTTTTTCCCAAATAGAATTACTTCTGTTTTATCTGTGTTCAGCTGAAGAAAATTTTGTGACCAGTTTTACCAGTTTAACCAGTTGTTAAAACAAAGCAGGCAGAGGAAGTCCGTATGCGCATGCGCAGGTTTACCTTCTTCTTCTTCTTTTGGGTTTTACGGCAGCTGGCATCCACAGTGTTGCATTACTGCCATCTACAGGTTTCCCTTTGAGCGTGCACTGACAGTTCCATCATTCTGTCACTAAACGAACAGCTGATCACACCGAGGTGCTCGCTGAGCGCCAATATTTATTAGTTTGGTCCTGCATTTCCTTTCCTTTGTATATAACATAACATCTTTTCTTCTCGCTTTCCGTTACTGTAGTCGGTCTTTCACGTTTCATTCGCACACTCACGTCCTACATTTTTCTCTCCAATTTCAAATTTGTATCCCGCAATGCCTTGCGCAAACAGGGAAAGCCCACCATGTGATGCATGACGTATCTTGAATTGGGTCAAAGTGAAGCAAGAAAAAACAGCAGAGAATTTAAGGCCACATGGTTTTCAATTGATTAATTGTTCTACTTTAAAAAAAATCTAATAAAATTGGAAGTCTGTGATTCAAATTCAGTAGCTTTCGGTCACTAAACAAAAATAATTGGGTGTTGGAGGAAAATTCTTTTTATGACCTACACTTGAAAAATCCAAAAGGCAGTCTACCTTTGAGATTTAAACCATGCTACTGCACTATTAAATCTTTAACACTTTCTCTGCACCTTTGAAATAGCAAAGAAAATGTTGGGAGACGTTTTGCTTTCTCTTCAGCATCATTCTTAAAATATGGTGACTTTCTGAACATTGAAAACATTCACACTTCAAATTACATTTTCATATTCCATTTTGAAATCATTTTCAAATGAATAACTAAATATGTTCTTGATTATCATTTCATGGACTGGAGTTATAAATTGTCATTCGTGTCATAATCAAAGGCTGTTTTAACACAAAATACGTGACTATCTCCGTGATTTTCCGGCCTCCGTCTTGGTTCCGCTAGCCGAGATTAGGATTTCATCTTGCTGTTCAAGATTTTTCAAGAAAAGTCAGAACTATTGGTTTGTTTTGTGGAATTCTGGTTGATGACACCACCGAGAAAAAACCATAACCACCGCCTTATTTACAATTTTTTTAAATTCCAATTTCAACCACTGTGATTGTGAGATTGTTGGAGGGTTTTTTGTGTCAAAAAGTCATTGTTTTTGCTGAAGGTAACCAAAAACAGTCTTTAAACTATAGTAGAATTTTAGCTTATATACTTCACTACACGTGAATGAAATTTCGGTGAATTTGAATGAAACCCATGTGAGTTTTACTGCCTGCAAAATTTGGTTCCACGGCCCAAGAATAGAAATAATCATCACAGCTTCCAAGGAAATACGATTCCTGACTGTTTCACACCAAAACTTCTAATGAAACTTCACTTTCTTACATGAGGCAATTTACTAGGTTAGTCAGTATCTCAAAAATTTATTTAAAAAAAGTTATCACAAAAATATAATCTTATTTTTTATGCTTCAGGTCACAGCTTTTGTTTTCATTTCAATGGAAAACAAAGAATAAAATAATCCTAATTAATGCAAGTTTCAAAAGGACCAGTGTTTTCTTGTTACTCAACCTTTAAACTTGATCTTGGGATCATTATAAAGGGTTTTTCAAGCTCTTTCTATATAGACGATGTTTGAGCATTTAACAATGTTGAAAGTTTTGCTCATACAGTATACCTACTGTTACACAATCGAAACACAGATTTCCACTCAAGATGTAATTTCCAAGATGGCGTCAACATCATCAAACTAGAAGGGTAGAGTGTATACGTCCGCCAAGCCACATACTGTATATCAAAATCAAATTACTTGAACTGAGGATAATACTAAAGCTGTCCACCAAATTTCATCCAAATCTGTTCACTATTTTTTGAGTTATGTTGGGAACAAACAAACAAACAAACAAACAAACAAACAGAGTTGGTGGAAGTAATTACACACCAACATCAATAAATTATTCTGTTAAATCCTTTCTTCTGGTTAGTGGGCTATTTACAGAAAGATTAAAAGGTGCAACTCCTAAGAAAAAAAATCCAAATTTTCCAAAATAAAACAGTAAATTTTTAACTTCCTGACTGTAGAGAGCGCTATGTCTGCTGGTTGTGGTTAAAATGGCTGCTCATTCTCCTGAACTTTGACCCTGGAAGCACTTATGTGCAACTGTTTGTGCTTTCAGAATACAAGTGTTTCAAATCATTAAACACCTGTCATGTAATGAGATGACATGAAATAAAGGGGAAAACATTCATTTCAAATTATTTATATTATTATTTAAAAACTTACATTATTCTGCTCATTTAGTGGAATATATTTAATAAACCTCATACTTGTGTTCAGCTCGTGACCTTAAAATGAATGAGGAATATTTTTTAAACGTTAATAAAAGCCTCTAAAAGCAGTAAAACTGACTTACAGGAATCTGCACATGGCATGTTCAAGGGAATTTTTGGTTTTTAAACAATATACACAATTATAAAGAGTCAAACCATTTTTGTTTTCATTGACATTGATGTCTATAATGTGAATTTTTTTTTTTAACTAAGTCTTGGCCAGTAAACTAAACGACATTGTTCTTCCTGTTTTCTGACCCTGAGTCTGTCGTGTCTTTCCTGCACTTCTTCCACTTGTCCCAGGGAACCTCAAGAGAATAAATTTGCAGTTGAACCAAATTGTAGCTTCAAATGTGAAGAATTAAAGCTCTCTATGAAAGATTTTAATCTTGAGATCTTAAGATCAGAAGATGAACAGAACAGGGATTTGACCAGGATGTTCTTCCTTTGTGTCTTTTCCACCACAGTGTCCTTTCACATCTCTGCCATAATGTCCTTTTCTGCTTCACTGTTTCTTCTTCACTCTTTGTTTCTCTTTGCCTGTCTTCAGCCACTGGGGAAACCAACATCTACAGGAAACCGCCCATCTATAAGAGACACGGTATTTGTGCAGATGTTCCTCTCTGAGCGAGACGATCCTCTTGTTCTTGAGATAACAAGCCGTGATGTGCTTGATTGTCTCTAGTTTAGTGCGAGATTATAAACATCAGATTTCTGATTACCTGTATGTACAGAGTGTGTACAGTGTATATACAGTACGTATAGTGTTCGTTATCCGATTCCTTCCTCTGATCTTGTTTCTTTCCTTCACTTCCTCTCCTGCTGTTCTTTCCATCAGTGAAACATCCTTCCTGTAAGTACCCATCATTCCTCCTCAATCATTCCATTCATTAACACTGTTCTTCATTAGAGATGAATAAGCATTTCAGGATTATGATGCATGGCTTATTGCAATTAAGACAAAAACAATAACAACAATGGAGTAAAAATATGAATTAAAATTTCAAGCTATTAATAGATTTTTGTAAACTTGTACTCATTCAGGTCAATGTAATAAAGTGTGCATTCATTTTTGGCTGAAATAAAAAAAATCTCATAATGTTCAGACATAAAAATCCATTCAATCATTAATAAATATTTATGTTTATATTTCTTATCCACGTACTGTATGTATCTTCTATGTGTATACAGTCATGTGCAAAAGTTTTAGGCAGGTGTGAAGAAATGCTGTTGACCAAAAATGGCTTAAAAATAATGAAATGAAATGTTTCAACATTATAAAAATGCTATAAACAGTAATCATTAAGCCATAATAAATCAATATAACAGGGTCAATATTTGGTGTGAGACGACGCTTTGCTTTAAAAAAAAAAATCCATCTCAGGTCCAGTGAGTGCAGTTTTATGCAGCCACAGTTTTTCTGGACACTTTGACTGTCACACTCACTTCTTCATTTTGCACCAGCAGCCTTCATTATGTTTTCTTTTTTAATCTGAAAAGTGATCTCTTATGGAATATGCTGCTCAGACATATTACAAACTTTTTTTTTCCTGTAACATTTAATTTTGTGCTGGAAAAAACCCCGAACATTTGGAACTCTAAAATGTTTTTGTGATGTTTTGACTCGATAATGAATGTAGAAGTCATAAAATAAAAACCTATAACATGAAAGTTTGTATGAAAAAAATAGGGGGGCTAAGACTTTTGCACAGTACTGTACATCCTGTGTAGCTGCTTCCTCGAGTTACCTTTGTGCAGTCGTTATATTTAAGAAAAAAATATTTCAGCATTATCAATAACAAAGTAATCAAACTGAATTGTGGTGAGATTTGAGATTTTGTGATGCGTTTATTCAATTATTTTGGAATTAATGATAATTAGATCCAGCGAATTCCACTCAGGGTTCAAAATTAGCACTCGTGAGTCGCGAGTAAAAGTCTACGTTGGCGAATAAAATAAACGAGGTCAGTCTCCATCAGCGGGTTTCAGAAACAGGCCCACTTCGCAACAGACTTTCACTACTCCAACACATTAGCTAATTTACTACATTTCATTCTTTTTTCAAGTTAATTTTGACTCTGGTTCTACGTATTCTACTGCTACGATTAGACACTTTTCCATCGTGTAAAGGGTTGTGTTCCTTCCCTGGTCAGCAGTGAGGGCTTTATCAGACATCACTGCACAGTATTTAAACACACCTCCACTCTCCTCTCCTCTCCTGAATGTACACTCTGTTTTCAGAGAGATATCTCTCGATCCTAAATCTTTAATCCCAAGTCTCTCACTCTCACACTTCACCCTCAGTCACGTCTATCTTCACCTTCACCTTCACAAAAGGAACACATCATGAGATTACCCATCAGCCTTTTCTCTTTAGATGACAACGAATACGAAGCCACGAAGATGAAACCCAACGAAGATATCCTGTCTTCTTCGTTTTCATCTCCGGACCACTACCAGCACTACTACCACTACACCGGGTCACCTAAAGGTGTGTGAATTCATATCTTCTTGAGCGTTTTTTATGCTTCTTGGTGTGTATGGAGCTGGGACACTGACAGCGTTTGAATATGAATTTCATATATTTTAATTATATCCTGTACATGTCACATTCATTTTTTTTTCTGGGTTGTATTTAATATATTTTGATTTATGCTAGGGGTGAGAGCTGAGTGAGAAAATCATATAATTTACAATTATAGGTTATGAAGGTTTTTTTGAAAATTCAGAACCCGAAATACAAAAACAAAGAGAAAACATGGTAAGGGTCGTCTCTCATGCGAGAGAGTGAAATGTAGTGATTTGAGTGAAGTTGTATCAAAATGGAAAATATGCAACGTAATGATTAGCATCTAAAGTTTGGCTGCTAGCAAGCTAATATAAGCTAACATTAGCATAGCCTGACTAGCTAGAGAAGTTACGTAAATAGATACGCTGGAGAACAACAGTGTAGATAAATCACAAATTGAAAACTTCACCGTCGTCCTTAAACCTTTTACATGTTTGATGGAGAAATTAATTCTCTCTCACTTGCTCTCTTTCTGTTTCTTTCTCTCTCTCACTCTGTCTCTCTCTTTCTGGCTCTCTGTCTCATTCTGTCTCTCTCTCTTGCTTTCTCTCTCTCTCTCTGTCTCTCTCTTTCTCTTGCTCTGTCTCTCTCTTGCTGGATCTCTCTCGTTCTCTCTCACACACACACACTTTCTGTCTCTCTTTCTGTCTCCCTCTTTCTGGATGTCTCTCTGTCTGTCTCTCTCTGGATCTCTCTCTTGTTCTCTCTCTCTTGCTTTCTCTCTCTCTCTTGTTCTCTCTCTCTGTCTCTCTTGTTCTGTCTCTCGTTCTCTTTCTCTTTTTCTGTCTCTCTTGTTCTGCCTCTTTCTCACTCTGTCTCTCTTTTGCACTGTCTCTCTCTCTCTCACTTTCCCTCTCTCTCACTCTGTCTCTCTCTCTTGTTCTCTCTCTCTTGTTCTCTCTCTTTCAGTTCCTCGAGCTCGCAGATTCTCCTCAGGAGGAGAGGAAGATGGCTGGAATCAGAGCATTAATAGAGTACATACACTCACCTTCATTTTCTCACTTCATTGCTCACTCTCTTTCCCTGATGATGTAATCTTTCTCTACACAACTCAGGGATTCTCAAATTGCTTTCCAGATCCAGGCTGGGATCGGCAGGATGATACTGAAGGAAGAGATGAAGGCCCGGTCTGGTTCCTATGACAATGACCCTTGGGCCAGCGCACGCAACTCTCGCAGTGGGAGCAAAGAAACCCTGTCCGGGCTGGGCTTCAGTAACACTGTGAACGGCTGTAAGAACACACACACACACACACACACACACACACACACACACACACACACACACACAGCTGACCTTCATCCTTTGCTGTGATTAAACTGCTCAATGCCACAGTGGAGGAAGATCATCTGGAGTCCAGGTCAACGTTTATCACTCCTTCATGTTTGATTTTTGGATTTGGGAAGAGATCCTGAAGATCTTGAGGACACTTAGGAAGAGAATTCCACAGCTTGGAGGCTGCAACCCTAAGCACCCTTAATAATTTAAATTTTGGACAGATCTGAAGACAGACCAGAAGATGAAGATCTGAGACTGCGAACGGGAGAGTAGGGTTGAAGCAATTCCATTAGATGTTGACGAATGTAGCCATGGAGAGCTTTAAATGTGAACAGAATAATTTTATACTGAATGTGGTATAGAACAGGGAGCCAGTGGAGGTTCCGGAGGATAGGGCTGATATGTGCCGAGTGTTTAATGTGGGTGATGACTCTGGCTACAGAGTTTTGAATATATTGAAGCCAAGTTGCGGACTTGGCTGGAAGACCAATGAACAGAGGATTACAATCATCTTATCATGATCTAATAAAAGTATGGATGAGTGTTTTAACATCCTTAGTGCAGAGAGCAGGATGGAAATGCTGCAGAGGTGAAAAAAGGCTTATTTTTTTTAAAAAGGGTCGAATCAAAGATAACACCGAGGTGACGTATAGTGGGTGAAGGTTATCGTCGACCCAAACTACTCCCAAACTGACTGAGTGGCTCACATTAATTCATATCTCTGACTCTTCTGTACTGTTATTAGATGATTTCCAGATCCGTATCCATACTGATTCTTCTACTACAGACTTGATGTCTCTGTCTCTGGGTCTTTGTCTCGTATCTCTGATCACTATCTCATTCAAATCTGTTTTTCCTGACCAGTCACCAAATCTCAAATCTGTTGATCCAAATATGTTCTTGTCTGCCCTCTCTTCCTCGTCTCTCTCTCCTCAGTGCTTGACTTATCCTCCCCTCTGAGGTTCTCACTTGGTACAACTCTTCCATTTCTTCAGTTTTAAGTATTCTAAGAAGGTTCTGGTTGTACCTTCATCTCGTTCCTCCCCCTGGTTCACTCTGGAGCTCCGGATCACGAAAGCAGCAGGTTGGCATCTGGAGAGGCTTTACACAAGAACCGGTCTTGTTGTCCACTTGCAAGCTAAATCTGATCACAACATTGTTCAGCCATCTGTTCCTGTTCTGAGTGGTTCTGCAGAACTATGGGATTCTTTCAGTTTTTCCATCTCTATTTACAACTGTTTCTCGAACATGGTCTTTGTCTGTAGAGTTGATTTCTCTCTATGCTTGCTGTCTTCTTTCACTCTCACTTTCTCCTCTATCTGTTGCTGAGCTAATTAAAAACTCAAACTCATCTTGGTGTCAATTAGACCCTGCTCCCTCCCCCCTCATAAAAACCCTGGCATCCATTATTGCTGAGCACATCTCTCATCTGATTAACGGATCCATTATCTCTGGTCTTGTCCTACTCGATTTAAAAATGGCAGCAGTCACTTCAGTACTAAAAAAAACCCTGGTCTCGAGCCATCTTTCAGTAGCTATAGACTGATCTCTAATCTACCAAACACTACAAAACTTCTTGAAAGGGTTGTTGCCACAAAGCTACAGTCCCATCTTACCACTAATAACCTTTCAGTCATCTCACAGTACCGAGTCTGTGCTTCTTAGCAGAGTTAATGACCTCGTCTCCTCTGCTGAGACCTCGGCTCTTAATCTTCTCATTCTTCTGGACCTTAGCTGTGCTTTTGACAATGTGTTTGCCACGAACTGCTTCTCGCCCGTCTCTCTGCTATTGGTATTTATGGTTCTGCCTTTTCCTGGTTAAAAGCCTATCCCACAAATAGACAGCAGTTTATTTCCATCACCAAGTACAAGTCCTCCAGTGAAGATTTGACCAAGGTACATTTGACCAACATCATGAAGTTTTGGTAGCCTTTCAGGTATTCAACACGTCTTTCTTTTTCCCGGTGAACAAAGAAATGATTGTACGCATGTGCAGCAGAAAAATCTCTCATTGAATATTCACATCAGCTCTGACGTGTGATGTCATGTTGTCTTGACAACATGGAATATCGTAACAATATTGCATGCTCATTCTGCATTAGGTAGAGTGACGTAATACACGTAGGATAAGCGAAATGCTAACAATATTGCATGCTATCAAACCAAATGAATGAAACGTGTGAGAAGGGAATAGAACACATGTTTTTATTCCATCGAAAAAGTGTCCTGTATGGATCATAATCAACGTTCTTCACTTCACCTGTCAGTGTGTTTAATTTTACAGCTGATCGGTGTATGTTACAGATGGAGTGGGTGGAGACGAGGTTATATTTTTGACCATGATATTGCATGCTGTGTTTGAAGTTTTAGGTATCATGATGTGAAATGTGATATTGCTCCATGTCCAGTCCACACTGGAGCGGAAACGGAGCACAAATGGCAAATCGCTCAGACACAATAAGCACACCATTAGGATGAATGTTTGATGAGGAACACTTACGTGAACACTGGAAAGCAACTGAAAGACAAGTGAAGTGAGAGCGAGTGTGAGAGTGTTGCATTGCTCTAATCATATTGTTGATCTGGTACTGAACCTGAACCGTCCCTCGATAAATCAGGATTTCGGTGCTGATTTATTGAATTGATGTACAGTGCATCAGTGCAGCCCTTGACCCTTTGATTATGAAAGCTCCAGCCTTAATGTGATGGACAGCAGTGACGAGCAAAGATTACTAACACACACACACACACACACACACACACACCTGACCCGAGTCCTTTGCTGTGATTAAACTGTTCAATGCCACAGTGGAGGAATGTAATCTCGAGTCCAGGTGGACGTTTATCACTCATTCATCTGCCCTCTGCTTTTTCAAATTCATCTCTCTCTCTATCTATCTATCGCTTTCCTGAAGCCAAGTAGAATATTTTATGCTTTAAAAAAAACCCTGAAAAGTACGATGATGTAATAAACCATTACAGCGAGTTAGACTTCTTCACTTCTGATGGTTCAGGTTTATTCAAGTTAGTTATGCAGATGACATCGTTCTCTTCTGTAAAAGTGTATCTGAGTTGAACGAAATGCTTAAAGTATTTGATGAGGAGTTCACAAGATTTGGTTTAACCATTTCGACAGAAAAAACAAAGACAATGTGTTTCAATGTTCTTCCTGAAATCAAGGCGTCCAGATCTCTTATTAAAATAAGAGACACATGTATTGAGAATGTAACCAGTTCCACCTATCTTGGACATACCGTACCATCTTCAATGTAGAAGAACATTCAGCATTTACCATTCAGCACATCGTCTCAGCCCACAAGAAGCGGAACGAGATTAAGACAGTACTTACAGATCGTCGAGTTAAACTGCTGACGCGAGTAAAATTTTTAACTACTTGTGTTCGCAGCCGTCTTACCTACAGTATCCAAGCCTGTTTTCTTAATGAGGGTCAGCTGAAGAAACTGGAGACTACGTGGATGAATTTTCTTAGAAAACTTGTACATAAAGGGTTTGAGCGTGTAAATGTACCAGTAAGATACAGTAGGAGTAGTTGTAGAGACGTACCTGCAACGGATGAAGAGGATGTGGACTGGCGTTATAGATATTCTAACAGTGACATACTCTGTCTCACTCATTCTATGCCAATCCGTAACTTCTACCTATCTCAACACCTAAAGTATATAGCCCACATAACAAGGCTACCAAATTCTGCATTACAAAAACAGATCCTGTTCCGCTGTAATAAAAAAAACTTACAGCCGTGATGTATGGAAAAGATATGAGGGCCTTACTGGACTATCCAAAATGCAAATCCAAAGGCAGATGCAGGACAAAAAGGAGTTCATGCCAATGTTGGAGCGACTCCTCGGCACCCAACCCGCTGAAGCAGTGGAGGGGGAGATATGATGATGATTCGGTTCAAATTAGGACCAAAATGCTGGAGTTACTCCTTTACACACAGCGAGATAAACCAGAATGGATTTCGGCCTTCTGTGAGCAATTTACAATGTCAAACAATGACAGTAAGCCCCGCCCCTGTCAGTGTATGGTCTTTCTTATTATTTCCCTGCAGATTTTGTCCCCATCGTCTATTATTCATGAGGAGGCAGAATGAAAGCAGCCACATTAACAGCCATCAGTCTGTTTCTGAGAGAGAATGGGTAGCGATTATAAACACACAGATGTAACTCTATATTTCATCTCTCTCTCTCTCTCTCTCTCCAGCTCCCAGATCACAGTACAGCACAGACAGTGGTGAGTCATTTACAAAGCTCATGTTTTCTCGTCTTCCTCTCCTAGTCTTTGTGAGTGCTGAGTGTATCTCTGAGTGATCTCAGCTCGTTCTTTATGTCTCTGCAGAGCAATTTTGGGCCTCAATAAAGAATATCTGGCTTTGGGGAAGTATTTCATCATGCCAGATTGTAGAAATATTCTATTATGTATTAAAAATATATGTTCCAGAAATGTCCTGCTTTCGTTTATTCTATTTATTACTTCTAATATGAATAGTCATACTAAATTAATTCAGATTTTTTTTATATATTTAATAAAAATATTTAATAAATATCACAGCTTTCTGACAGTTTAGTTGTATTGCTACAAGCGTGCACGGAGCGCCCTCTAGTGTCCATCTAGTGTCTTCACATTTGTCATTGTGCATACAGGATATCACATCATTACATGTTTAAGATCAGCTCATCTTTGTGGGAGTTCAGCTGATGAGCTGTGTGTGTGTGTGTGTGTGTGTGTGTGTGTGTGTGTGTGTGTGTGTGTGTGTGTGTGTGTTTGCAGATCCGTTCATCTCAAAATCAGCTTCGTTACCAGGTTATGGCCGGAACAGTATAAACAGAGTAAGTGGACGTCCTGTAACTGATTTGATGCGACCCAAAACCTTCATCCATTCATCTTCAGTTAGCATATTTTCCTGGTCAGGGTCACGGTGGATGATCTGGAGTCTATCCCAGGAACACTGGGTTTGAGGCAGGAATACATCCTGGATGAGATACACACATATTAGCATCGCCAATCCAATAAACCAATAGGAGGAAACCGAAGAACCCTGAAGGAACCCATACAGGCACAAAGAGAACATGCGATGTGCTGAAACTCCACACAGACCATGAGCTCAGAATCGAATCAGCAATCCTGGAGCAGCGAAGCGACAATGCTACACCATGCCACTCAAACAGAAATCTTAAAGACATTTAAAATGTTCTCTGTATTAAATAATTAAATGATTTTTTTATTTGGAAATGCACACAACTGAACAAGGCACACACACTCCCCGGCCACTTTAATAGGAACTTGTTGTTGGTTCTAAGATCCCTGTTCTTGGCTGCAGGAGTGGAACCCAGTGTGTTCTTCTGTTCTGCTGTTGCATGCTGAGATGCTTTTCTGCTCACCACGGTTGTAAAGAGTGATTATATGAGTTACTATATCCTTCCTGGCAAAAAAAGCTCGAACCATTCTGTCCATTTTCAAGCTCGAACCAATCTGTCCATTTTCCTCTGACCCTCTCTTATCAACAAAGCGTTTGGTTTGTTTCCACCCACAGAACTGTCACTCACTCACTCAATGTTTTTTGTTTTTCGCACCATTCTGTGTAAACTCTACAGACTGTTGTGTGTGAAAACCCCAGGAAGGAGATCAGCAGTTTCTGAAATACTCAAACCAGCAGTCCATCTGGCTCAAACCAACACCCATACCACAGTGAAAGAAAGAAAGTCACACTTCACTGTGAGATCACAATCTTTCCCATTCTGATGTTTGAACATTGTGAACATTAACTGAAGCTCTTGATTTGTATCTGCGTGATTTGATGCATCGTGCTGCTGTCGACGGATCGGCTGATTAGAGAACAGCAGAGAACAGAACAGCAGGTGGATGTAGGGGTGTTCCTAATAAAGTGGCTGGTGAGTGTATGTACCATTTACGCTCATCAAGAAATCGCGTTGCTGGGACACCCCCCAGGATCTTATATTTTATGATGTGGTAAACCTCAACTGTTCAGTTCTGAGACTTTTTTTTCTTGGAGTTTTCAATCTTTTAAAATCCTACTAAAACGATGAAGTTGACATTAACAATCTGTTCGCACTCTTTACAGCCCCACAGTGCAGATTTCTTCCACTACGACAGCACCAATGCAGTAAACTGGGGGTTTCGAGGTATGCGTGTTCTCAGCTCTGCTACATCTATACATTATATGGCCAAAAGTATTTGGGCACCTGACCATCACACCCATATGGGATTCTTCTCTAAATTGTTGCCACACAATTGTATTGAATGTTTTTGAACGCTGTAGCTTTACAGTTTCCCTTCACTGGAACTAAGAGACTCAAACCTGTTCCAGCATGACAGAGTGGACAAAGCGAGCTCCATGAAGACATGGTGTGTGAAAATGTTCAGGTTGGAGTGAAGAACTCGAGTGTCCTGTACAATGTCCTAACTGAACTCAACCCCATTGAACACCTTTGGGATGAACTGGAGCCTCAACATCCCAACATGAGAGTCTGATCTCACTAATGCTCTTATAGCTGAATTGAATGAACACTAATCCCCACAGCCACGCCCCAAAATCTAGTGGAAAGTCTCCCCAGAAGAGAAGAGAAGAGTGGAGCTCATTATAACAGCAAAAAAGAGAAACTGATCTGGAATGAGATGTTCAGCATGGACATATGGGTGTGAAGTTCAGGCGTCCACATACTTATGGCTGTACAGTATAATATTTATATGAGTTAGAACTGATTTCTGTTTTTCTTTTTGTTTTCCCCTCTGTTTCAGAATACAAGGTTAGTTATGACACAACCTGATCTTGGAGAAACCAGGAAAAGAAAAAGAACCATTTTTTATTTCATGATTGAAACCCGTGACTTTTTTTTGCGTGTGAAATTCGTTTTAAACTGAAATGTGCTTCAATCAGAGTGTGAATTATTGATGTTCAGGTTTTGTTTTCTGTTCCAAATATGAACCAAGAAACCCTTTCAGGAAAAAATAGTACCAATATCTTTCACAAAATAGGCACAAAGTAGATTAGCAATAAATAAAAGGGCCATCAATCATGCGAAACATGCAGGCGCTAGCTAACAACCTAGCAGCTAGCGAGCACCAGGTCGACTGGTGTAGTAAATTATTTCCAAGTGCGATGAACACTATCATTTTAATCTAAACTAAACTAGCTCGCTAATTCTGAAAAATTGTTTTGTCTAGATGTTTACATTTTTAGTTTATAATGAATACATTTGTGGGGAGGGAGTGTTAAGTTGGACTTGTGATGTTGAAATATATAATTTACATGTCTTTCTGACATGGTTAGGGAAACATACGTTAGCATTTATTGAAATTGTTCAGCTATCACAATGTGCTATAATGTCTGCTACAAATTTCAAGAAAACCATCATCAGGTCCAAAACCAGGATGAGCCGAAGACGGACTCAAGATCGAGAACCAAAATCCATCAAATCCTTTCCCCAGCCAAGCCTTTCATTCAGTTTCAAATTCTTTTTTTTAGCAGGTGATGTTTAGCCTGGGAAATCCCATGCTGCTTTGCACAATCGTTCCGATCTGAAAAGACAGCATGGAAACTATGGTCTAAAGGCTCGCCTGAGTTAGGGAGCCAATCAGAGAGTGGGGAGGGGTGGAAAGACGGTGACGCATACTACTCGACAAACAGAAGCTTGTAGTTTATTTGGGACTGTTTACGGATCACATTTAACATGGCGGCGAGCGATACGAACCAAACTTTCGATCAAGCTTTAGACACTGTTCTGAATAGTTTAGAGCGAAAGTTTGTTTTAAAAAACTCTTTCCTTCTCTTCTTCGCCTCTTCGTCGCTCTAACTACGTCACCGGGTACAACTGCCATGATTGGCCATGGGCTATGTATACGCCAAATGATAGACATTCGCAACGTCCAGTAAACGGCCGTTGACAATCGTAAACCACACCTCCCCTACGAGAAATTCAATAGGCGGATTCCAGACCATATTTCACTTGTGATATGGTCTGGTGTTAACCAGACTAGGTGATGTTAACATCTGTTCTTAAATAGAGCTGATTATGCTAGCTCTGTCAGCAAATTAGCTTCATTCAAGTCAATATATTTAACATCTCAGGACCAGACTCAAGTCCTACGGCTCGACCAAATACACACAGTTTGATTTAATATAGCACTTTGAACAATGGACTTCACAGAAATCCAGATAGATTTAGTTCGATTTAGATTCATATTGTTGCTCCTGATTTTATTGTTAGTTTTGTCTGAGAAATAGAAGTTTAACAAACAATTAGGTATATATTATGTATAGGTATCTATTAACAGTTATTCCATGAAACCGAGTCGTACATGAGCTGATAGCCGACGAGGCGCTTAGCACCGAGTTGTCTATAATCCATGTACAATGAGATTGATTGGAATAACTCTATTATTCTCTCCACATTCACTGGATTTTGAGAAATAGCATTTTAATTTTTTTTTTGCAAATTCAATAAATAAAAACTTTCTACAAAACGTCAGACAAAATCATTTCTACTTAGAATGTAAACAAACCAGCAAAATGACAGGAGCAATTTGTGAAAAATGTGATAATTCTTGGAAAATAAAAATATATATACGTTCTTACCATCAAATACTTCTATTCCATATTTTGTTGCTTTTTTGTCTATGTTTTGGGGTTTTGTTTTCAAGTAGAGTTTTTATTTCATCCTCGGTTGGTTCAGCAACACGTTCCTGCATTTTCTTCAGGGTTTTTTTGGCAGTTGGCAAACCACTTTAAAAGTGCATTACCGCCACCGACTGGGCTGGAGTGTGGAACAGGCGATATTGGGGGGGGGACTATATTCTTTTAGCTATTTCTATTTCTTTTAAATACTTGATAACAAAATAATATAGCTGACTTGATACGGTCCACCATTTTGTTTTTCTCTATTCACGGTATATGAGCTGATATCCAAGTAGTAGAGTAGCCAATCAGAGTGTGCGATCGCTCATATCCAGTGAATGTGGATAGAATAAACATATGTATACAGTATATGCTGATTAAACAGTTCTTGGTTGTGGATTTTGAATTTTATAGCCTACTGTGTATGTACGTGTGTATGTATGAGCTAAAAGGGCGGCTTCACAATCAGGGGAAACATTTCAGGTCCACAATATTCCAGAAATCAAGCCTCAGATTTTTGTGTTTCTCTGCTGCCAAAAATGACCTTTTGACTGTGGTGAGAAGAGGCGTAAAGTGTATTTCTAAAACTGACCCCCTTTTTTATAGTCCACAAGAGTAAGATATACAAAGTGAACAACAGTTGAGTGATTTTAAGGACAAATTTTCACATCCTGTGCAGCGATGTTTGTACACAGTGGTGACTGTAATAACAGCCGAAGTGGTGATGATCCTCGTGGTTTTCCGGAGAGGCCACTTTCTGACTGACTCATATTTCAACCACATGTGAAGCTCCGCTGCAAAAGTGTCTCACATCTGTTTCAAGTCCTGTTTTTTTTTACTGTACAGCAACAACAGAATACAGTATTCTGCTTCAAAAGAGACAAATATTTTCTTCAAAAATCATTTACAACCTCATCATATGGTGATTTCCAGTTTTCCGGAGAGGACATTTCTGACAGATGAAGGATCCTGTCAGAGCCACTTAGTTTACAAAACAACATAACTTCCACTTCAGTATCTTTCTTTTGTAAATGAAAGTACTGAATACGTCCCAAAGTAAAACCTAGTTAGTGATAAAAAAAACATGCAATTCCGAATTTAACCAGTAAAAGTGTTGAAGTATCATTATTAAAGTATAATTAAATGAAATGAGCACAAGGTCAAAACTGAGGCCGCGTTTGACTCCTAACCATCTTTATGAGAACTTATAAGAGACATTAGTGCTGTAGGTGGGGCTGTAGGTCTGTCCCTGTAAAATGAGGTAGAAGAAACTCCAGTGTAGAGATAATTATTCTATCCACATTCACTGGATATGAGCAATTGCACACTCTGATTGGCTACTCTACTACTAGGATATCAGCTCTTATACCGTGAGTAGAGAAAAACAAAATGGCGGAGCGTGTTGCTGAACCAATCAAGGATTAAATAAAAACTCTACTTGAAAACAAAACCCCCAAAAATACAACAAAATATGGACTAAAAGTATTTGATGGTAAGAATGTATCTTTTTTTATTTTTCAAGAATTATTATTATCGCATTTTTCACAAATTGCTCCTGTCATTTTGCCGGTTTGTTTACATTCTATGCAGAAATGATTTTGTCGGACGTTTTGTAGAAAGTTTTTATTTATCGAATTTGCAAAAAATAAAAATGTTCCGTTTCTCAGAATCCAGTGAATGTGGATAGAATAAAACAGTTATTCCACTCAGTCTTGTCATACATGGATTATAGACAACTCGGTGCTACGCACCTCATCGCCTATCAGCTCACGTACGACTCGATTTCATGGAATAACTTAAATATACTGGACTTAGTTACAGTAGATAGTTGGTGTTTTTCAAAAAGCCAACCGTGATTGTGAAACAGCCCAAAAAGCAAAAAGATCCTCTTACAATGCTTCAATGTTTTCACAATATACTGTACAATATGTCTAAGACCTTTAACTTTTAACCAGCAAGACTCTACAGCTTTATTATGAAATTCTATAAAAGTAAAAATGTAAAAAATGTAATTGAATGACATTGTCCACAGTTAGAATGAGCCACGTCATCATTAACTGCTAATTCTTCTTTCTGTCATTCACCTTTCTGACATTTACAGATTTATCCGTATCAGGATCTCATCGTGACTGTTCGTGGGCGTCACCCGCCCCCTGGTGACGTGGACAGGACGAGATTAGAGGTAAATCAATTTTACAGCAATGTAGCTTTAAAAGGAAGGAATAATACATGACAGGATGGCGTGATGTGCGACGACATTCCAAAGTGTTTTCTTCCTCTGATACTCCAACAATTTGCCAACACAAACAAATCGTTTATTAAATAAATAACAATACGGAATCATTTTTATCTGTTTGTGGAACGTCTGCAAAACAAGTTCCTGTTCTTGATTTCATTATAGCAGCTATAAACAGTCGTTCCCTCATATCTATCTCTCTCTCTCTCTCTCTCTCTCTCTCGCTCCCCTGAAGTTAATAAGACAGAAAAATGCAGCTTATCATGTTACCAAGAAACCAGGACAAAGCGTAAACTCCTCTGTCCTGAAGATGTAGGAAAACATCTGTTCTAAAGCACTGACGCTGGAGACTTCTTCCTTAAATGTTAAATAAATGTTTCCTGACATTAAAAAAAATCATCAGATCAGTGAAGACACACGTTTTTAAACTGTTAATGTTGAGCATGTGCTGTACAAGTCCCTGTAAATGAGCTGTTACTCGGCATGTAACGATTCACCCAGTTCATGATTCGATTACGATTCAACTCACAATATTTAAAAATAATTAGATGAAGAAAATTTTATTACAAAAAATGCAAAATTTATTTTTCATATTCTTTATCAACTTAAATATTCCTTGTGTTAACTCCCATTTTAGAGCTGTGTTACTTCCACCTACAGTGAAGTCATGTGTATTCCCACTATTGTACATTGCTGTGCCCTTTGCTGCCTAAATAAAGCAATTACAGCTAAGAAGCATGAAAAAATTACACAACCTGATAATCATCGTGATTCATTTTTTATTTCATCAGTTCAAATCGTTATAAATTTGTAACACAATTTATTGTCACATGTTGATTTATAGTCCTGTGCAAAAGGCTTAGTCACGTAAAGAAATGCTGTAGACATTAAATACAACCCCGATTCCAAAAAAGTTGGGACAAAGTACAAATTGTAAATAAAAACGGAATGCAATAATTTACAAATCTCAAAAACTGATATTGTATTCACAATAGAACATAGACAACATATCAAATGTCGAAAGTGAGACATTTTGAAATTTCATGCCAAATATTGGCTCATTTGAAATTTCATGACAGCAACACATCTCAAAAAAGTTGGGACGGGGCAATAAGAGGCTGGGAAAGTTAAAGGTACAAAAAAGGAACAGCTGGAGGACCAAATTGCAACTCATTAGGTCAATTGGCAATAGGTCATTAACATGACTGGGTATAAAAAGAGCATCTTGGAGTGGCAGCGGCTCTCAGAAGTAAAGATGGGAAGAGGATCACCAATCCCCCTAATTCTGCGCCGACAAATAGTGGAGCAATATCAGAAAGGAGTTCGACAGTGTAAAATTGCAAAGAGTTTGAACATATCATCATCTACAGTGCATAATATCATCAAAAGATTCAGAGAATCTGGAAGAATCTCTGTGCGTAAGGGTCAAGGCCGGAAAACCATACTGGGTGCCCGTGATCTTCGGGCCCTTAGACGGCACTGCATCACATACAGGCATGCTTCTGTATTGGAAATCACAAAATGGGCTCAGGAATATTTCCAGAGAACATTATCTGTGAACACAATTCACCGTGCCATCCGCCGTTGCCAGCTAAAACTCTATAGTTCAAAGAAGAAGCCGTATCTAAACATGATCCAGAAGCGCAGACGTCTTCTCTGGGCCAAGGCTCATTTAAAATGGACTGTGGCAAAGTGGAAAACTGTTCTGTGGTCAGACGAATCAAAATTTGAAGTTCTTTATGGAAATCAGGGACGCCGTGTCATTCGGACTAAAGAGGAGAAGGACGACCCAAGTTGTTATCAGCGCTCAGTTCAGAAGCCTGCATCTCTGATGGTATGGGGTTGCATTAGTGCGTGTGGCATGGGCAGCTTATGCATCTGGAAAGACACCATCAATGCTGAAAGGTATATCCAGGTTCTAGAGCAACATATGCTCCCATCCAGACGACGTCTCTTTCAGGGAAGACCTTGCATTTTCCAATATGACAATGCCAAACCACATACTGCATCAATTACAGCATCATGGCTGCGTAGAAGAAGGGTCCGGGTACTGAACTGGCCAGCCTGCAGTCCAGATCTTTCACCCATAGAAAACATTTGGCGCATCATAAAACGGAAGATACGACAAAAAAGACCTAAGACAGTTGAGCAACTAGAATCCTACATTAGACAAGAATGGGTTAACATTCCTATCCCTAAACTTGAGCAACTTGTCTCCTCAGTCCCCAGACGTTTACAGCCTGTTGTAAAGAGAAAAGGGGATGTCTCACAGTGGGAAACATGGCCTTGTCCCAACTTTTTTGAGATGTGTTGCTGTCATGAAATTTAAAATCACCTAATTTTTCTCTTTAAATGATACATTTTCTCAGTTTAAACATTTGATATGCCATCTATGTTCTATTCTGAATAAAATATGGAATTTTGAAATTTCCATATCATTGCATTCCGTTTTTATTTACAATTTGGACTTTGTCCCAACTTTTTTGGAATCGGGGTTGTAAATGGCTTAAAAATAATGACATGAAATGTTTCAACATTTAAAAAAATACTATAAACAGTAATCAGTAAGCTATAATAAATGAAGCAAAGTCAATATTTGGTGTGAGACAACCCTTTGCTTTAAAAAAAAAACTAAGTTATTAGCAAAGAACGTTTCCCTTCAGACCTTTATTTCAAAATAACCTCAAACTAACCTGTTGTAAAATTCTCTTTTTTTTTTTTAGAAAAATGTGTGTTTAATAAATTAGCTTTCATAACCAAGATAATATACCCATATAACGTTGACATATGATCTGCTTCCACATGTCCTCCAAGAGACACTTGTCCCCTGACGAGTTTTATCAGGTGTTCGGGATGACAATGGTCGATTTCGAGCGCTTGGCACTGTGGAAACAAAACGAGCTGAAAAAGCAGGCAAGACTGTTCTAGGAAACAAAGCTGTGGACCTCACCTCAGGACCAACAAGCAGAGAGCTCTGGAGAGACGGTTAAAGCAGTTTGAAGGAACTGCAGATCTGTTCCATCAAACCGGACACGATGAAGCCTTCAGCTGCTCCACTGTGGACTGATTCACAAACGTACGACACTCTGTTCAGATCCGCTGACCCATAAACGATGTGATAAATAAGCATGTGGCTTGTGGGACTTGATTTCAGACTCAACCTTCTGCAGAATCCTTTCTGACTGAACTTCAGGTTGCACCGTATCGAAGTATCTGACAGAACATTGCCTTATTTGTGAGAAAGTGAGGTTAACACCAGCAAGTGTGCAAAGAGCATGGACTAAATGATCTTATTCTTATAAAACTGCATATTGTATCTCTGAGATGTTGAAGAATGTTTGATGTATGAAGTTCTTTCAAAGCCATCACTTGTGAGGGAGCGTATTGTGTACAGCATATTTTGCAAAAACCAAAGTATTTTGCGCATCTCGAACTGTGCCATACTTCCACAGAAATCACTAAACTGTCCTTCTTCTTCTTCAGGTGGAGAATGAATGAGATTTATGAACGAGTAGAATGTATATTCAGGAAAGGGTTGGGTTTATGAAGAATCTTTGCTACCTGAACAACTTGAAATGATGTAAACTATGAAAAGAAAGTTGTTCATAACATTTTAACACATTTACTTCACCTTTTTAAACCATTTCTGTTCATTCCTTTTTGCCTTAATTAATGAAAGGTTAACAGCAAACCTCTTTCCAAACCAGGGAAATTTATTTAACACAAATCATGAGCCAAGACGTGCAGTTTTCACTGTTTGCTTTAGAGTTGGGCTGGAACTGCGAGGCTCATGCAGTACCGTTAGATTAGATCACTCCAACTCTTCCCCGCGTCGTTCTGCATCTCAAACTGCTTCACAAGTGCTGCCATTTTAGACTATCATTATCACTTCTTTCCTCAGTGGTGTCGAATTATTCTGTACCAGAAAGCTGGAAGTTATGCAGATGATGCATTATCATTTCATACACTCACCGGCCACTTTAATAGGAACTTGTTGTTGATTCTAAGATCCCTGTTCTTGGCTGCAGGAGTGGAACCCAATGTGTTGTTCTGCTCACCACAGTTGTAAAGAGTGATTATATGAGTTACCATATCCTTCCTGGCAAAAAAGCTTGAATCAATCTGTGGTGGGTTTCCCAAAAGCCTCTTAACGCTAAGAGCATTTTAACTAGGAGAGAGTGTTTATTGTGCTGCTCGTTCGACCATTTCACAATGATCTTTGTGCTACAATGCTTTTGGGAAACTTGGCACTGTCCATTTTCAATCAACAAGGTGTTTGTTTTCACCCACAGAACCATCACCCACTCACTAGTAAACCGTAGGTGCTAAAGAAGGCAACTGGATTTGCTTGAAATTCTTGACATTTCACCTCTCATCTGAAAAGCTTCTTCAATTCTGTTTGACTAGTGGGGAGTTCCAGGTATTTATCCTCTAGTGGACCAAAAGCAACCCTAAGGAGAGTCGTTGAGTCATCCTGTAGATGCAGGTCACTGGAAGCCAGGTGTGAACGGTGTTAGCAGTTTAGAAGGTCGTTAGGGTGATCTGTAGGTCATTGGCTCTCTGCCATCATGCAGAGTCAGGCCAAGTTTACATTAGACCGTATCTGTCTCGTTTTCTTCGCGGATGCACTGTCCGTTTACATTAAAATGCCCGGAAACGGGAATCCGCCAGGGCCCACGTATTCAATCCAGATCGTGTCTGGTCCGGTGCTGTGTAAACATTGAGAATACGCGGATACGCTGTGCTGAGCTCTAGCTGGCGTCATCATTGGACAATGTCACTGTGACATCCACCTTCCTGATTCGCTGGCGTTGGTCATGTGACGCGACTGCTGAAAAACGGTGCAGACTTCCGCCTTGTATCACCTTTCATTAAAGAGTATAAAAGTATGAAAATACTGCAAATACTGATGCAAATACTGCCCATTGTGTAGTTATGATTGTCTTTAGGCTTGCCATCCTTCCACTTGCAAGTGGTAAGTGACGCGCATGCCTGATATGCACTGGGATCACACACACAGCGGCTCAGTCCCGAATCACTGCTCATGCGCTTCACTCGCGCGCTCTGTGAGCTGCGCAGGGCCGGAGTGCGCACCCTCCAGAGGGCACTCGCTGTTCAGGGTGGAGTGATTTGGAGCGCAGCCGCTGAGGAGGAAGCGATGAGCCGCACTGACACTTACGTGCCGAATTAGTCATGTGATTAGCGTATCCGTGTATTGGCGTTGCTGTGTGCACGCGAATCGTGTATTGGCGTTGTTGTGTGCACGCTAATCGTTTTTAAAAACGTTAATCTGATGATCCGCTGATACGGTCTAATGTAAACCCCACCTCAGGCTACATCCACACGACAACGGCAACGAGATGTTATTTTAAAAAATATCGCGTCCAAATGGGTAACGATCAGTAAAATATCAGGTCCATATGGCAACACAACGCTTGCTGAAAACGATGCAATGCACATGCCACACCTCTGGGGCGCTGTAAGACGGTCCCTTCGGAGACACCAGAACAACAGAAGAAGTAAGGACGCATGCGCATAAACTATTATGCACGAGACTTCATATTAGCCACAAAGTCAGAAAAATCTGTTTGTAAAATTACATTATAATGACCAAATACAATGAAAAGTATTTTTCCAGTCTCACCTGTGAAAGGTAATCCCATGTGATCTCGTTTGGACGATAAACCTGTTGGTACAGTTAAACGCAGCACATGAATGAGGCATCTTTATTCTCCGCTTTGACCTATCCAATATGGCGGCGAGGATGACGTATGATTCTATGCGGAAGGCGGCGTTTTTAATGGTCCGGAATAAATTGAATGCTACACGTTGATGGATTAATTTGTTCTTCTACACCCTTTTTGAAGAATGTATTGTAGGACTTAAACCAACATCTGAAGAGGTGAGATCGCTCCTTTTTTTCCCTATTTTTGCTGGCGGGATTGACTCTGCCCTAAGGGCTATTCTCTGTCTCTCTCACTTTGCACCATTACACAATATTCACAGTGAAAATATTTTGTAAGCGCGTTTCATGAACCAAGTTATAGGATTTGTTGACAACTCGCATCGAGTTCGTTAAACTTCTACGCGGCGTGAAGCACTGACAGTCATGTGGTTGTGACGTCATCGTAAACAAATCCGTTCTACTCATCCAGACGACTTCGCAACGGCAACGTTGCCAGATCTTTCCACTCTGGAACCCGTTCTCAAAAGATTGCGTTTTGGGGTACCCAAAACGCCAGTGCCGTGTGGACGCCAGGCCGAAACGATAAACAATTGTATCGGATTCACCTGAATCCGTTGCCGTGTGGACAGGGCCTCATTGAAGTCTGCGGAGTCTTGGTGTGGATGTATATTCAGTTTTCTGGGAAGTGTGCCAAAGACTGCATTGTAGGTGGCTGATAAGTGGGGTCTCAGACCACCTCGTCTGTTCAGTGATTGTTGTTCTAGGTTGACAAAGATGGCTTCGTTTACTCTTCTAGTGATTACATTAGTTATTTTTCACTTAAATCAGAACTAAAAAAATGACTGAAACAGACAAACATGTTTCAACTAAACTGAAAATTACGTTTTAGGTGAAACCAAGACATTTAAAATCCAAGCAAGCATTAGGAAGGAGTTATGTAGGTCGACCTGGTTGTAAAATACACGTCAAGCTATTTAGTTTCACATTTCAGAATATGTTTGATTGAATTCTGTTCATGTTTCCAGAAATATTTCTGCAGCTGCTGTATAAATGCCTTTGTATAGCAGCATCAAATTACATCATTTAATCTACTTTCATTTATCTTTTGTTTTGTAATAAATAATATTAAATACATTTTTGGATTGTATGAGCAGATTTTAAAGAGTCACATTTTCATCTTATAGAGAGATTAGTGGAGGAAATCCTGACTTTTATAGCCCAAGTATGATTAGCGAATTTAAAAAAGGAGTAAAAATCTAAAGGAATACTGTGCTAATTTTATTTAAGTAAAATATTTGAAGTGTGGATGATTGTGTGTGGTTTATTCAGTCTTTAACAAAAAAATTAAGTCACACTACAGTATTTTCATGAACCACAACATTTAATGGGTACAAATGAAAAGAAAAAAAGAAGGATATGACTGCAGTTCAGTGCTTAACAAAAATCTCATAAATAACCCAATTGACTGGAGGAAATGTGTGTGAGAATTCCGAGAGCGGAATGCTACTGAACACAAAACAAGCAGGACACATGACGATGACGGGTTTCTGACGCTGTTAGAATCCGGGCAGGATGCAGTCAGCGCAGAACTTCAGGCATCTCGGCGCCAAACTACAGGCCACCTACAGCCCTTCTTCATCTCGTGGGTTTATCATTCTCAATTAATTTAACCTTTGAGGGAAGACATTCCAGCTCTCATGATCTCATCTACCAGGAGGATGTTGCTCGCGATTACCGTGCTGAAAAGAGGGAAAGAAAATACATCTTGTTAATAAGATCCTAGATAGACTGCTCATTATAGAAAATTTATTAAAAAATATGTAAATATAGAACTTTTGTCACTCAACATTCTTCTTTTTTTTTTTTTTTAAATCAGACACTCAGGATAAATTGTTTCCTCCAAATCCTTTTCAGCAAATGGAGGAAAAAAATAAATAAAAATTTTACCAGAAACTATAAGGAGGTTTACGTTTTACTCACCACGAGTGAAGCAGCTGTTTTTTAACACTGTAGTTATCCCAGATGCCAACCTCTCCAGCTACCATGGGCTCACCTGAGAAACAGATCAAACATTGCTCAAATCTCAGTCTCTCGTTAAATGTGAAATTTTCACATATTTAATCCATTTCGAGACGCACCTGTGCTCAGGTCCACGCCGATGAGCTGGCCGGACTCTTTAAATTCAGTCTGCAGCTTCACAAGAGTCTCCTGTGGATCATAGCCTGAATTCTGAGCCAGAACCTGCAAACAAACACACACACACACACACACACACACACACCACCACCAAAAATGAGAAATCTAGGATAATTAAATTATCTTCAGTCATCTTGAGTTATGGTTTTTGAAGCTGTGCGATTTTTTTTTTTTTAATATACCACAAGTGGAAGAGATCTGCTATCCAAGCCTTGATATAAAAACAGGTTTATTCTAAACTTCAATAATGTAAACATGTATAAAGAACATTTTGAGTTGAGCAAATTTTAATGAAATTTAAAGAATGACTTAATCCAGCACATCCACCTGTCTTCAAATTTATAAATGCAAGATAGAAATTTAACATGACGCACAATTCGTTTGTTTGTCCTTAAACATTCCAGTACCTTTGGGATGATGAGGAGAGAATCAGCAAACGCCTGCACACCCAACTGAGCTCGCCCCTTCACTTTGGACTTGTGTTTCACCAGAGCATCAGCCACGGCCACCTCAAAAGCACCTGCTCCTGCTACAACACTGCCTGTTCAGGGGGAGACGCTTATTTAAAAACAATTCATAACCACTATATAGCTTTATTTACACTGTACAGGACTGTAGTGCAGGGACGCCTGCTTGTGGCTAACTTGGTTCTTATTAATGCAAAAGTTATGTACTCTGGTACAATTTGCATAAATTAATATTTACATGACAGAACAAGCTTGTACCATTTAGACAAAATACAGGAGGTTGTTCTTTGTGAGATGTATTTACACCCCTGCCGTACATCTCAACACGTACAGTATACGTGGGGGGAATAATATGCTTCAACACATAACGATTACATACAGTGCAATTTAATACCTCTACAATAAACACGCTGCGATGCGATTCAGGCACGAGCCGACATCTTCTGTACAGAGCAGTTTACATTTTGTGGTTTCTCACCAACACAAGCTGGGCTTTTTGTCTAACATCAAGATGAGACGCTGATGAGGGGGAACAATGTAAGCGAGAACAGGTTTTAACTTGTTCTGTGGATGTTCCTCAGCATTAAATCTAACAACAAACAGAAAAAGTATGACGTGTCGTTCTCGTATCGCATCGCATCACATCCTCCATTTCTAGGAAATGGGAAAACCCACGAAACTGTTTTGGGGATTGTCTATTGCACTTCAGCTCTGAAAGAAAATCAAGCTGTGCAACGATTTTTGATGGCAAATTATTATTTTTTTTAAAGCACTTTGCTTCACATTTAAAACCAGATTTTGGGTCACATCATAAACTAGTGAACTGATTTTTTAATTTGAATAATTTTTCCCCTCTTTACACAGAGTAAAGCTTCCATTATACAAGTTTGAATAACATGTAGGCAGTTCGTCAGCCTCCACTCGTACCGTCCTCGATGGCGTTTTTAACAGCACGCAGGCCGTCTCTCACGGCATCTTTGATCTGCGTCAGCGTGTGTTTGTTTGGTCCTTTGACCAGCAGTGTCACGGAGCGTGGGTTCCCACATTTCTCGATGAACGTGTACTTCTCCTCTCCCTGGTACAAACACATGATGAGTGTGAAACACAAAACAAAAAGACAAAAAAAAAAAAAAACATTCGTCTTAACTCTCACTTCTGCTCAACACGAACCTCATTACATAATCTAGAACAATATACACAGAGTTCAAACTGACCAGTGTGTGTTCGTAGACGAGACCGGCGTGGCCCAAACACTCCGGGGTGAGATCATCGACAGAGTTCATGGCAACACCACCACAGGCCAGACTGAGTCTGAGACAAAAAAAAAAACCATCAAGAAAAAGGTTATAGTGACTCGACTGAAACTGCAAAAGATCTCAGTACACGGTTCAGTTCATCCTGAATCAGTAGTGCAAGTCAGCAAAGGGGACAGGACTTGGAGAAACCATTTTTCCACCTTTTTTTTTTTTTATTTAATAAATAAGAACTGATTATCTTTAAAAACAAAAGTCTAGACTTTCCCCAGTATGACAACAGTCTAAAACGTATATCACAGCATCATTGAATTAAACCAACCATTTAAAAACATATAAAAATAAATTTTTAACATGAAAATTGGGGGGCTCGATCAATTTATTTTTTTAAACGATTTTATAGCTTAAGTACAAATTTTTAAATAAAACACCTAATGCTTCCAGATGAAGTTTGCAACTTTATATTTAAAAGAATATATTATACAGTGGTGCTTGAAAGTTTGTGAACCCTTTAGAATTTTCTATTTTTCTGCATAAATATGACCTAAAACATCATCGGATTTTCACACAAGTCCTAAAAGTAGATAAAGAGAACCCAGTTAAACAAATGAGACAAAAATATTATACTTGGTCATTTATTTATTGAGGAAAATGATCCAATATTACATATCTGTGAGTGGCAAAAGTATGTGAACCTCTAGGATTAGCAGTTAATTTGAAGGTGAAATTAGAGTCAGGTGTTTTCAATCAATGGGATGACAATCAGGTGTGAGTGGGCACCCTGTTTTATTTAAAGAACAGGGATCTATCAAAGTCTGATCTTCACAACACATGTTTGTGGAAGTGTATCATGGCACAAACAAAGGAGATTTCTGAGGACCTCAGAAAAAGCGTTGTTGATGCTCATCAGGCTGGAAAAGGTTACAAAACCATCTCTAAAGAGTTTGGACTCCACCAATCCACAGTCAGACAGACTGTGTACAAATGGAGGAAACTCAAGACCATTGTTACCCTCCCCAGGAGTGGGCGACCAACAAAGATCACTCCAAGAGCAAGGTGTGTAATAGTCGGCGAGGTCACAAAGGACCCCAGGGTAACTTCTAAGCAACTGAAGGCCTCTCTCACATTGGCTAATGTTAATGTTCATGAGTCCACCATCAGGAAAACACTGAACAACAATGGTGTGCATGGCAGGGCTGCAAGGAGAAAGCCACTGCTCTCCAAAAAGAACATTGCTGCTTGTCTACAGTCTGCTAAAGATCATGTGGACAAGCCAGAAGGCTATTGGACAAATGTTTTGTGGACGGATGAGACCAAAATCGAACTTTTTGGTTTAAATGAGAAGCATTATGTTTGGAGAAAGGAAAACACTGCATTCCAGCATAAGAACCTTATCCCATCTGTGAAACATGGTGGTGGTAGTATCATGGTTTGGGCCTGTTTTGCTGCATCTGGGCCAGGACGGCTTGCCATCATTGATGGAACAATGAATTCTGAATTATACCAGCGAATTCTAAAGGAAAATGTCAGGACATCTGTCCATGAACTGAATCTCAAGAGAAGGTGGGTCATGCAGCAAGACAACAACCCTAAGCACACAAGTCGTTCTACCAAAGAATGGTTAAAGAAGAATAAAGTTAATGTTTTGGAATGGCCAAGTCAAAGACCTGACCTTAATCCAATCGAAATGTTGTGGAAGGACCTGAAGTGTGTAGTTCATGTGAGGAAACCCACCAACATCCCAGAGTTGAAGCTGTTCTGTACGGAGGAACGGGCTAAAATTCCTCCAAGCCGGTGTGCAGGACTGATCAACAGTTACCGCAAACGTTTAGTTGCAGTTATTGCTGCACAAGGGGGTCACACCAGATACTGAAAGCAAAGGGTCACATACTTTTGCCACTCACAGATATGTAATATTGGATCATTTTCCTCAATAAATAAATGACCAAGTATAATATTTTTGTCTCATTTGTTTAACTGGGTTCTCTATCTACTTTTAAGACTTGTGTGAAAATCCGATGATGTTTTAGGTCATATTTATGCAGAAATATAGAAAATTCTAAAGGGTTCACAAACTTTCAAGCACCACTGTACATCACAACATACAGGGACGATTTTCTGTTTCAGAAAGTTTTCAATTCTGCCAATTCAGTTTTTTTCTGTAATAAAAGATGGGTGTGCGCGCACGTGTGTGTATTCATTCATTTAGTGCATAAACTTTCAGGTTCAGCTTGGGAGAATGAGAGAACGAAGTTGGAGAATAAATGTACGGCATCACCTCCACTAAAACACATCAAAATGAAATAAGATACATCTCAAGGCTCGACATTAACTTTTTAATCCACTTGTCCTGTCGGATAGGCAGATACGGAGTTAACCTGCCCGAACCAAATGTTTGGTTGTACCAATAATGTCGAGTCCAGCATGTGCATGATGAACTGTAGCCATAAATTCACAAAGCACTCAATCACAGAAATAGCAATGAACTGATAAAGAAACAGACGGGAGATCGCTTCAGCAGGATTAACTCAAACCAAGCCTCAATATTGATTGATTGATTGATTGATTGCACTTTAATATCAGATAACTCTGAAATTTGTCTTACGTCCTAGCAAAGTATTGCAAATGCAGCTCCATTTGTGAATACATACATACATACATACATACAAACAATACTACATATACACACAAACTACACTATAGCTGACTATAATAGTTAATCAATATCAGCATTGTACATCAGCACTGTGATCTGCTTTGTATTTTCCGGGGTGAGGCGTTCCCGTTTATAATCCCCGGATGTGTGGGGTTTTTTTCTTTTTTAATCTGATCAGCGTGCACACCAATCACAAGCCCTCGTGTCGTAATTTACAACATGGCAGGACGCTGATAGTGGGGAGAGGGGGATTCAGTTTACACCAAGATTTGATTTCTTCTTGCAAAAAAAAAAAAAACAGCGACGACTACAACCTCGGACTGTAGACTTTTGAAACTGGATGCTGACAAAAGCCCTTTTCGATTTCTGAACAGCAGCTCTGTTTCAGACAAGCGACTCTGCGATTTCTGTGATTGCAGAAAATCATCCCTAGATATAATCCGAAACGTGATCTGATAAATGGTCATGGTACACATCATCCAGGCTGAACAGCTCAATGAGAAAACCTTCATATGCTGCACTGTAATCGATTGTTCGCTTCCCTCCCAAATCAGTGAGAACACACCATAAATGTACCACTGTGAGAAAAGGAGAGCGAGCGAGTGTAGTAATCTGGCATGGTGTCTGACTGCCTTTACTACAGAAAGAGTAAAAGCAGAATTCGTCCATGCACAAAGATTCTGACACGTTTATCAGGTTCGACTGCATCCGGTTCCACAATGACATTTGGTTTCCTTTATATTTAACAGTCAAGAGAATCCGTGTAACTCAGGAGTGGAATAAATTTTTTTTTTTAAATGAAGTGTCAAGGAATACACTCACCATTTTATTCAGTTACTAAACACTTACTGTGTACACAGAGTTGCCAATTAATTAAATATTCAACCTCTCACGTTTTGCCAACCTGATATAAGCCAACAGGTAAAATCTCATGCTGCGTGTGATCCGTACCTCTCCATGTTCCTCCTCTTCGCCCGACGCAGAGCCACGATGCCTTCTTTCGCCAGCGCATCCAGAGAGAACGGATCAATCCCCTGTGTGAAAGGCAGAGTTCAGTCAGTGCTACTAAACATCACCGTACACGATTTAAAAGAAAGCGTACATTGTGCTGGTCCCATGAATACAGGTAGGAAGAACGGAGCGTCTCCTTCTGCAGAGGTATAGACCACACTTTCTTGTAGCACAGTTTAAGTCCAAGAAGAGCTACACAAGCACCCACGGGTGTTAACTGTGCGTCGAATCCGAACAGATTATCGTTTAACAAGTCAGTCAGGGTTCAACACTTCACAGCATGGCTGAGGAACCTGATCTGAACTCTATCCTGATGTCCAAACCTACAACGCATGGAAAGAAAGGGGACGGAGTTACCTTCTGATTGATGACCACAAAGCCCTTGTCATGGTCAGCACACACTTTCTTCTTTAGCTCGATGATCTTGTGCACACGCTCCTCAATGAACTTCCTCTCAGCCTTCACCAGCTTCTCCCTCTCCTCAGCGCTCTTGTAGAAGAAGCCAGAGTTCACCTCGCTGCAGAAGATACATCACACTTTTTTTTTCCCCTGGTAGAGATTTACAGTTAAATGTACATTCTAAACTTTCAGCCTACAGTAGGTTTGTGAGATATAATGACCAATTTAATCATCTGTACATATTACACCGACATGAAGCCCCGCCCCCTTAAAGGAACAGTCCACCATATTTCCATAATGAAATATGCTCTTACCTGAATTGAGACGAGCTGCTCTGTACCTCTCCGAGCTTTGCGCGACCTCCCAGTCAGTCAGACGCAGTCCGACACGCTGTCACTCCTGTTAGCAATGTAGCTAGGCTCAGCATGGCCAACGGTATTTTTTGGGGCTGTAGTTAGATGCGACCAAACTCTTCCGCGTTTTTCCTGTTTACATAGGTTTATATGAGCAGTGATATGAAACAAGTTCAGTTACACAAATTGAAACGTAGCGATTTTCTATGCTATGGAAAGTGCGCACTATAATGACAGGCGTACTAACACCTTCTGCGCGCTTCGGCAGCACATTGATACGGAGCTCAGATATCAATGCGCTGCCGAAGCGCGCAGAAGGTGTTAGTACGCCTGTCATTATAGTGCGCACTTTCCATAGCATAGAAAATCGCTACATTTTAATTTTTTTAACTGAACTTTTTTCACATCACTGGTCATATAAACCTATGTAAACAGGAAAAACGCGGAAGAGTTTGGTCGCATCTAACTACAGCCCCAAAAAATACCGTTGGCCATGCTGAGCCTAGCTACATTGCTAACAGGAGTGACAGCGTGTCGGACTGCGTCTGACTAAGGCCGAATCCCATTTCACCCCTTGGACCAACCCCTTGGCCCTTCCCCTCCATTTTGCGCGTTCACGTGAAGGGGTAGGGGTATCCCAATCCCAGTTAACGCGGAGGGGTAGGGGAAGGGGTAGGGCTTCTGTACCCCTCCAAACGGAGATTTTCCTGGAGCTGACTCCGAACGAAGGGGTTTGAGTGATTTCCCACAATGCCATGCGGATTTCAGCGAGATTTCATGCGGATTTCAGAAAGATGGCGGTTCCCGCGGCGAAAGATTGTCATAAATGTATTTTCTCCATTATTTACGTGTTTTAAGTTGTTATCCAGAGGAAACACGCCGCTTGATTCGCTTTCGAGCTGAGAATGAGCAGCGATTTCTGAAATCCAAGCTGCTGCTAAAAAGCTTTGGGAGTGAGTATTGTTTTCGGTTGCTTGACTCCGTACGTTTTGTTCTGTTATTCTCGCTTTTATTGTTTACATGAGTGTTCTGACACCTCATTCTGTCAGATGTGGTGCACGAAGCGCCAAAGATATCCCATTCAGTGGTGTTAGTTAACAAATCACACCCTGCCAGCAGAGATTTCTGGTTCTGGCTCTGACTGTAGCGGCTGGTCGCAGCCAATGACGCATTTGGTCGCGTTTTGCTAACGTAAACGCTGACGGAGGTACGCGATGACGTATGCGATCGTTGAAGGGCTATCCCAATACGTAAGGGTTGAATTTCAAGCCCTATCCCTTGTAGCTCAGTTTCAAGGGGAAGGGCCAAGGGGAAGGAGGAGGGGAAGGGGGAGGGGTAGAAATTAGAATTGGGATTGGGCCTAACTGGGAGGTCGCGCAAAGCTCGGAGAGGTACGGAGCAGCTCGTCTCAATTCAGGTAAGAGCATATTTCATTATGGAAATACGGTGGACTGTTCCTTTAAACTCTCTTACAAGCTCTCAAACTGGACTCGTAAGGCACATGGAGAACGTTTTGAGTTCATTCATGTTAAATTAAATCCAATCACCACACAAGCCTAGTCCACAGTAAAGAGAAGTTAATCAGATCTACGTTTTCTCATATTCCAGAGAGACATTGCAGGTCAGGATATAAGCGTCCTCAACTCTCTTCTTCATGTCAGGATGTCTGGCTCCATGATCCAACACCAAACCTCTGATCAATCTGAGGACAGAGAAGGGGGGAAAATAAATAAACAAACTCAAACCCAGAGACAGAACGACCCATTTCGATAACCACAGTTTATCCACAACCAGATTTCTTACTGTGTATCGCTCTCCGTCTTGTGTTTCATCTCCATGATCTCCACCATATAAAGGTCAATGGGTTCGTTGGGTTTCCTGATGGCGAGCACAGCGTCCACCACAGCCTGAGGAAAAGCATCAGGATCACATTATCACACAATCATGAGAACAGTGATGTCACAATACACTTTATGGAGAGATGGATGACATCATAACATCTTTAGGCTTTTTTTTTAATGATTACAGATTTCTAAAATCTCATTTAATTTTTCTACTTTCCAGTGTTAACTTAAATCTGATTTTATGAATAAAATGTTTAAAATATAAAACATTAAATATTTGCTGACACTAAATAAAAGAATAATTTTAATTTAAAAAAAAACCCGACAGGAAGCAGATGATTTTGTAATTTTTTCCCCTCCACTTTTTGTTATTTAAGAAAAACAAACATTCAGTGATATTAAATAAGTAAATATTATACTTTACTTTTTTTTTTTAATGTATTCAATGTAGTAAAAACAGCTGACTTAAGTTTTGTATTTCATTTTTAAAATGGTAACTTTTCTTCATCTTCTCTCTATTTCAGTGCTACAGTTCTATGAAAAGATGTTTTGATTTTTTTAAGACATGAAAGTCCTATTTAACCCAAAAAAAAAATTTTTTTTTTTTTAAATGCAACACTACTGGAGTGTTGGGGGAAACTGGTCACAAGCCAATCATAATGACGTGTCCTATTATGTACAGTGCCTTGAAAAAGTATTCATACCCCTTCATACATTTTTCCACCTTACAACCACGAACTTAAAAGTTTTTTATTGAGATTTTATGTGATAGACCAACACAGAGTAGCATATAATTGTGAAGTGAAACAAAAATGGTAAATGGTCTTCAAAATTTTAAACAAATAAAAATCTGAAAAATGTGATGTGCATTAGTATTCAGCCCCCCTGCGTCAATACTTTGTAGAGCCACCTTTTGCTGCAATTACAGCTGCAAGTCTTTTGTGGTATGTCTCTACCAGCTTTGCACATCTAGACACTGAAATTTTTGCCCATTCTTCTTTGCAAAATAGCTCAAGCTCAGCCAGATTGGATGGAGAGCGTCTGTGAACAGCAATTTTCAAATCTTGCCACAGATGCTCAATGGGATTTAGGTCTAGACTTTGACTGGGCCATTCTAACACATGAATATTCTTTGATCTAAACCATTCCATTGTAGCTCTGGCTGTATGTTTAGGGTCATTGTCTTGCTGGAAGGTGAACCTCCTTCCCAGTCTCAAGTCTTTTGCAGCCTCCAGCAGGTTTTCTTCCAGGATTGCCCTGTATTTAGCTCCATCCATCTTCCCATCAACTCTGACCAGCTTCCCTGTCCCTGCTGAAGAAAAGCATCCCCATAGCATGATGCTGCCACCACCATGTTTCACAGTGGGGATGGTGTGTGCAGGGTGATGAGCAGTGTTAGTTTTCCGCCACACATAGCGCTTTGCATTTAGGCCAAAAAGTTCAACTGTGGTCTCATCTGACCAAAGCACCTTCTTCCACATGTTTGCTGTGTCCCCTATATGGCTTCTTACGCCTGTCTTTCAACAATGGCTTTCTTCTTGCCACTCTTCCAAAAAGGCCAGATTTGTGGAGTGTATGACATAGTTGTCCTGTGCACAGATTCTCCCACCTGAGCTGTGGATTTCTGCAGCTCCTCCAGAGTGATCATGGGCCTCTTGGCTGCTTCTCTGACCAGTGCTCTCCTTGCTCGCTCTGTCAGTTTAGGTGGATGGCCACGTCTTGGTAGGTTTGCAGTTGTGCCATACTTTTTCCATTTTTGAATGATGGATTGAACAGTGCTTCTTGAGATGTTCAGAGCTTGGGATATTTTTTTATAACCTAACCCTGCTTTAAACTTCTCCAGAACTTTATCCCTGACCTGTCTGGTGAGTTCTTTGGTCTTCATGATGCTGTTTGTTCCTCAGTGTTCTCTAACAAACCACTGAGGCCTTCACAGAACAAGTGTATTTATGCTGAGAGTAAATTACACACAGTAGGACTCTATTAACTAATTAGATGACTTCTGAAGGCAATTGATTGCACTGGATTGTATTTAGAGGTATCAGAGTACAGGGGGCTGAATACTAATGCACACCACATTTTTCAGATTTTTATTTGTTTAAAATTTTGAAGACCATTTATCATTTTTGTTTCACTTCACAATTATGTGCTACTCTGTGTTGGTCTCTCACATAAAATCTCAATAAAAAACTTAAGTTCGTGGTTGTAAGGTGGAAAAATGTGAAAAAGTTCAGGGGGTATGAATACTTTTTCAAGGCACTGTAATAACTACGATGAATAACACCTTTGAGAATCACGATGATATTTTCATCATATAGCCCAACTCCTACCTCAAAGACCACCAGACACTACACTTTTTGATGTGAAATCTTTAGTTATCATTCACTTTATTAGTTTTGTTCCCCCCCATTTGATTGCTTTATTTAAAAAAAAAAAAAACTGATATGGGAATACACAAAAGACCGAGTTTATGTCAGATGACTAACAGGGGGACTAAAATAATTTTGTTGAAACAAGAAAAGGTTTTGTGCTGGTCCCATGAATACATGTATGAAGAACGGAGCATCTTCGACTGCAGAGGTACCGTATAGACCACACTTTACTGTAGCACAGTTTAAGTCCAAGAAGAGCTACACAAGCACCCATGAGTGTTCACTGTGCGTTCATCTCACCATCAGCCTCACCCAGTTTTATCAAATAAATCACCGCTATCAAAATTTAAAGAAGAATAAAATCGTTAAGATTTACAGACGGACATAAAATGTTCTTCTGGCACAAGTCTGCAATCACAAAAATAAAACAAATCTAAGATCTAACAATCTCACAAAAATAAATTTTAAAAAATGTATTCATTTTATACAAACATAAAAGCTCCCACCATGAGTATAGTGGTTTCAATGCAGATTTATTAAACAACCTACATCTATAAAATATTTCATTTTGAATATTAGATAAAGCCCTATGCATCTGAAATAATGCAAATGTGAACACTGTGCTACATATTCAAATTCTTTGCTTTGGAAATAGTGTGTAATTATTCCTTTAAATAAATAAATAGCCCTTCTTTAAATGTAGACGTTTACTATAAATGTTACAACTCAAGACTTTTTTTCATTCTTTTTTTTTTTTAAATAAAAACTGGACATGAGGTTTCCTGCATCTTCTGCAGAAATTTAATTTAATTACAACCCTGAACGGATTCGTTTAAATTAATAAATAAATAAATAAATAAATAAATAGCAAGCTGCATAATTAAAAGGCTCATTGACATCATACAAAGTGTTTTTAATTTACTAAAATTGTGAAAAAGGCACAGAGTTATTTCTTCAGCTCTTTTCCTTTTTCTCTCCTGATTTTAAGCGTGTAGGTGTGGGGGTTGGGGGGGGGGGGGGTTTAAAAATGGCAAGAAATTCTGAAACAAGTTATGATCCTGTACATATTTGCACTTCAGGCAGTCGTGTGTACGTTACTTCTTCATGCTGTACTCATGAAGGCCATGATCATATGACCTACCTCTGTGAGCAGGTCAGCCAGCTCCGTGTGGACTTTGGTCCTCAGTGAGGTTCTGGCCACGTTAACCAAAGTCTCACGGTCCATCTCCTTAGTGACCTTCACCTCCTCAAGCACAGCCAGAGCCTTGTCCTTCGCAGCTTCAAAGCCCTCAGCGATGATCCTGGGGTGGAGACCCTGAGCACACCAACACGAGGCATTAGGTTTAACAAATACACGATTTATTAAAAAACACACACACACCACTGCAAACCTCAGAAACATAAATATCCGCCTGCTTTAGTAACTCTCCGATGATGAGGACGTTGGACGTGGTGCCGTCTCCGGTGATGTCGTCCTGCGCCGTCGCCACCTTCGCGATCAGAGAAGCCGTTGGATGCTGGATTTGCTGAGCGGAAAATGACAAAACGGGGAAATTTACTCTTTCTATTCGGCACTCAGTTGTAGCTTCTGCACGAGTTACATTTCTGACACGAACATTAAAACAAACCGTCTCTTACCATCTCATGCAGCAAGACATTGCCGTCTTTAGTCAGCTTGATGTCTCCGGCGCCAGACACAAGCCTGGAGAAGACAAAATGAAAGTCTAAGGTTAAAACATGGCTGCTGTATTGGGGTTGTCACTGTGAGCTGGAGTTTGGGGTAGGATTAAGTGAAGTCACTCGCATCACTCCACGTTAAACATATGAGTGGTTGAAGTGCAAAAGCCTGGGAAATACAAAATGTAATTTTCATGTGCAGCAACCAAACAACAATGTGTAGTAAGAGTCAGAAGATATTTGAATAAATACCTTTTGACATTTTATAAAACAGTGAAATACTAATAACTATACTTCATTGATTTGGTTAAATTTAACCAAAATTTTGGCTAAATGCAGAGGATGAATTTCACTGTGCATGTGACGAATAAAGGTTTCTTCTTCTTCTTGTAGCTGCCGTCATTTTATATAATATACTGTACACACACGTTAATCTGAATCTTCCCTACACTTCTACGAACCACCTTCCTCAGGTGACGAGACAGAAACCAATGTCAACAATGCTGATGATCAAAACAAAAACTCACTGTCCTGCTTTTATAATTTGATAATATTTTTCAAAAATTAGATTAGGTTATAAATGAAGAAATAAGTGAAGCACCTGTTTTCCTTTCAGCTTGAGATGAAATTAAAATCAGACAGAAATAATTCCAGCTGAGATATTACAGAAATGAAAATTAACAGAATTAAAGGACTTCATGATGTAAACAATGATTTATTTTTTTAAAGAATCTATAAACATGTGCACTATCACAATTAAAACACAGACTGAGAAACAGAATTTCTGAAAATCGAGTCCATATTCAAAAAACATTTTTTGTGGTCCTCCTTCTCATCTGCATTAATTGGCGGTGTATTAAAATGTTACTCCTCATATCAGATTAAATGAGACTGAAATTTGTACACAGCAGTCAGTGCGTTTTCTCTTTTGGTGACTGTAAGATGTTCAACTTTTGGTTGATCTTCATGCAAATTACCTTAAATAAATAAATAAATAAATAAATAGGAAAAAAGATGCAAGACACTGAATATAAAACACTACCATCCCGGATCTTCTGCAGAACAAGCTCTCCCAACTGAGCGTGCCTGACTCCACTTGTAGGTGGATCACAGACTTCCTGTTGGACAGGAAGAAGAACATGAAGCCGGGGAAACTTGCCTGCAACTCCTAAATCATCAGCATCCCCCCCCCCAAAAAGGCTGTGTCTTCTTCCCTCTACTCTTCTCCCTGTACACCAACAGCTGCACCTCCAGTCATCAGTCTGTCAAGCTCCTAAAGTTTTCAGATGACGCTACCCTCATTGGACTGCTTTCTGATGAGGACACGTCTGCCGACAGGTGGGAGGTTGACCATCTGGTGTCCTGGTGCAGGTAGAACAACTTAGAGCTTAATGCTCTAAAGACAAAGGAGATGACTGTAGGCTTTCAGGAGGAGCTCTGCTACACCCTCCCCCAGTGACCTCTGTGGAGTTTTTCCGCTTCCTGGGCACTACAATCACTCCAGACCTCAAGTAGGAGACGAATATGTGCTCCTTCACCAAGAGGATGTTCTTTCTGCAGCAGCTGAAGTTGTTCAATCTCTCAAAGACAACGATGGTGCACTTTTACATACATCTCCATCATCACCTCCTGGTACGCTGCTACCACTGCCAGGGGACGAGGGCAGACCGCAGCGCATCAATCGCTCTGCTGAAAGGACAATCGGCTGCAACCTTCCGTCTCTTCAAGACACGTACAAGTCCAGGACCCTGAGGAGAGCAGAAAGGATTGTGGCCGACCCCTCTCACCCTGGACACAAACTTTTTAAATCAATCACTCTCCTCTGGTAGGAGGTTGCGGTCCATTAGAATTAAAACCTCACACCATAAGGCCAGCTTTTTCCCCACTGCAGCTGTTTCATCAATCAGGTCAGAGACCCCACTGACTCGAACCTCATGCTTTCAATCTGCGACATGAACACACTTCATTTTTGAACTGCCATTTTATGGTCATTTTCATTCTGTGAACTTTTATCACACATCCCGGGACACACTTTACAGCTTGGCTATTTATTTATTTCACCCACTGCACATATTCCCTTCTTGCACATTCACGTCACAACTCTTCTTCATACTCAACAGCTTGGACTTCAAAACAACCCATGCACACAGTCCTTAAATATGTCCATTTTTCAAACTTGGATATTTTAAATGCTTTTTATATATTATTTTTATTCTATTTATATAACTACTTTTGCCTTAATATATATTAACTGTCCAAGCACCAACCACCAAAGCAAATTCCTTGTATAAGGGTTGTTTTACAATCAGGGTACAAAGTTTGTGTCACAGGGGTCCAAAATTCAAATTGATTCAAACTGATTCTTGTACCAGTCTTTAAGTGAAGGACAAGTTAAAGAACAGATTTCAGGTAATTTTCTGACATGTGTGTATGGTAGTTTTGTGTAATCTGCTATAAGATGGGAGAAATAAATGAAGTGATTCTAGGAGAGGACTTTTTTTTGACAATTCAGAATCCACTACTTCCATAGTACTTTTAAATATAAGGCTGTAAGCTTTGTGTTAGTTGTCTCTAATATTTATGTCCCAATATCTTGACCACATTTTAGGATGAAAATAATCATTTTAGATATGTTACTGTATATTGAAAAATTAGCTGTCTCAGAGAGGACATTTTTTTGACACAATTACAGACTAATTTGATCAAAATAGTCTGAAAACTTACTGGCACTCAACATTAAAACTTAACTATGTTTCCAATGATATGGAACCAAATATTTGTTTTATGGTATAAAGAATGATTTAAGTGCATCCCTTTTGGAGCTACCTGTGGTAAAAAAAAAAAAAAAAAAAAAAGCACTTTTTCTAAATGACACGAGTAATTTTGCTAAATATGACACATCTTGCCATACATTCACCAAAAATAACGTTATCACCAAATTTTTTTTGCATGGTAAATAGAGCTATCACAGAGCTACAATAAACAACTACGTTTTAGTCAAGCCTTTTGATATTGAAGATAATAAGTGTTAAATGTCATTTTTAGTTTGCGTACCCTGATTGTAAAACAACCCATAAGAGAACGGACTTGGCAATAAACTCGATTCTGATTCGGATTCACCGTGTATGGGTGTGAACAGGCAGACAGGATAAAGAAGGAAATAAGGGATTATAAACTTGTTATAACTACAGTTTTATGGGAAAAGCAAAGCGCTTAGACGCGCATGGAGTTTATTTGAATTGAAACGTAAGAATTAAATTTATTTCCGGATTAACATCTAATATTAATTAGCAGAGTTAAACGGAGTCTGATGCTGACTGTTAGCTCAGAGGCTACACACAAACCATGTGCAAACTAGCCATGCTATGCTATGCTAAGCTAAGTAAAGCTAAGCTAGCTAGCTACTTTAACCACTGGGTTAGCAAGTTAATAAAGTGAATTATTAGTATTAAAAATAAGACACCGTTGAAACTGCACACAAAGAGTGAAATTTATTCGCCATGACTTCGCATAATACTTGACTAGCTAACGAACGAACGAACAAACAATCCCAAATGGTGCCACCTTCACTATGAAGTGCACTACAAAGGGTGCACAAGCCATTCTCCGACGCCATATTGAGTGCACCTGTATCTAAAGTAAGAGCTAATTAGGATGCGGCCCGAGTTAAAACCGCGCCTGCGCCGCTGACAGGCCTGAAATACAGCAGACTCACATTTTCATGGTTCCTTTTGGTCCCAAATTGCTTTTCAGGACATCCTGAAGTCCCCGAGCGGCGCTAATGTTCACGGCCAAGGCCGCCTGAGCTCTCGCCACCTCAGCTTTCGGATTAAGTGCCTTCACAGCAGCCATTGTGTTGCGCTACGGCCTAGTCGAAGAGAACCGAACAGCGGTTCCACAACTCAAGGCAGGCCGGTTAGAGAGAGAACGCTGACAGAGCTAACCGGGCTTCCAGAAAGCTCTAAAGCACGCGCTCCTTTGGAACAGCCTGCAGAGCGTCCTGATTGGCTGAAATTCTCGTCACACAAATAAGCAGCGCTGATTGGCTAATAGCCACGTCTGTCATTTTATACAGGCTAGTGAAGAAAAGATGGCGGAATGATTTTGCTTGTCTTCAGATTAATGAATAGAAAAAAACAACAAACGCAACAGAATTTCCATTGAAAGTTCTCTTTCCATACAACAAGCCAGAATCTGAGACACATCAGACTCAGCATCTGAAACATTGACAACATTAACTTATTTAATACACTAGTGCATCTCAAAAAATTAGAATACCATGAAAAAGTTCCTTTTTTCATAATTTAATTCAAAAAGGTAAACTTTAATATATTCTATATTCATTACATGTGAAGTGAAATATTTAAAGCCTTTTTTGTTTTAATTTATGGCTTATAGCTCATGAAAATCAGAAATCCAGTATCTCAAATTATTAGAATATTCCCTAAGATCAATCAAAAAAAGGATTTACAATACAGAAATGTCCAACTTCTGAAAAGTATATTCATTTATACACTCAATACTTGGTTGGGGCTCCTTTACCATGAATTACTGCATCAGTGCGGTGTGGCATGGAGGTGATCAGTCTGTGGCACTGCTGAGGTGTTCTTGAAGCCCAGGTTGCTTTGATAGTGGCCTTCAGCGTATCTGTATTTTTGGGTCGGGTGTTTCTCATCTTCCTCTTGACAATACCCCGTAGATTCTCTATGGGGTTCAGGTCAGGCAAGTTGGCTGGCCAATCAAACACAGTAATATCATGGTCAGCAAACCATTTGGTAGTAGTTTTGGCACTGTGGGTAGGTGCTAAGTCCTGCTGGAAAAGGAAATCAGCATCTCCAAAAAGCTCGTCAGCAGATGGAAGCATGAAGTGCTCTAAAATTTCCTGGTAGATGGCTGTGTTGACTTTGGACTTGATAAAATACAGTGGACCAACACCAGCAGATGACATGGCACCCCAAATCATCACAGACTGTGGAAACTTCACACTGGGCTTCAAACACCTTGGATTCTGTGCCTCTCCACTCTTCCTCCAGACTCTAGAACCGTGATTTCCAAATTAAATGCAAAATGTACTTTCATCTGAAAAGAGGACTTTGGACCACTGAGCAACAGTCCATTGGGTCACTCCGTGCCAACTCACCTAAATTTCTGGAAACTCCCCAGGTCACCCTCTCAGATTTTGCTGAAAAAATTCTTACATGTAGATCTATATGTTTCTACAACCCCTGCAAATTATCAGCTTTCAATTCCTCATAGTTTCCGAAAAACAGGCCTTTGAAATTTGACCCCCAAAAAGCTAAATTTGCAAAATGTGCTTTCTTCCAACTTCAGGAGCTTATAATTTTAAAATGGATTAAACCTGGAAGCCAATATTGCAGATATTTACTAAATGGCATCCAAATTTTTCAATTATGCCATCAGTTAGCCTCTGGGATGCTTATTTATCACTCTATAGGAAGCCAAAAATGGCTTTTCGGCCAAAATGAGCTAAAATAGGGTGTAACTATAGGAGCCATTCTGGAAAAATGGATCAACTCAGACTCTTCTCCTCATAACACAGTAATTATATGGTCATTATCTGTTCATAGGTACATTTTTCCCAGGATAACACTGTTAGGTGATGAATTACAAAAGTTTTAACATAAGTCCATCTCTCAGAGGGCCCAAAAATAGCCCATTTTTGCCCCCCAGTTTGACCATGTGGCTAGGGGTTCAGGATCTTCTAATTTTTTCTTGATATTGTCTCCTATAAGATGTATCAACTGACCAAGTTATTTTAGCGAACACCTATGGCTTCACATTTAAATCAATTTTTATGTAAATGAACTTTTTTTCATAAATTACTGTTTTGTCATATTCAGGACCTTATAAATCTGAAACAGAACTATATAAACTGGCATACACATTTTCATATTCTGGAATGAGAATGCCTGAAGAATGCTTAGTTTTCTATCTATGGGAAACTGAAAATGGTAATTTGGCCCAAACTGGTAATTATTTATGAAGAGGTCCTTAAGTGAGGTTATGTGACAACATTGATTATTCTACTCATAAAGTACTGGTAATAATGTTAGGTACTTTTGCTATTCATAAATATATTGTTTCAATCATGATCCATACATGTTTGGAGTTTTATTTAAAAACCTGTTCAACAGTACTTTAACAGTTTACTGAAGTCATGTTAGTTATGGCATACACCACCAGATGGAGTGACAGTCTAGGGACAGCAGAGTCAGCCTGTCTGTCTGGACATTCTTTGTGTGGTTGAGGCCCCCGACATAAAATCTGGAGGACATCAGTATCAACTGTCACAGCATGACTTTAAGCATGTTCAAGATCTGTTTTCTAAGATGTAACATTATGCACCTTGTAATTGAGGTATTTCACCTGACGTCACAGGGTCACGTGACGCCCCGGTGTCTGCCATTTTGAAGGTCAAGCTAGCTAATGTCAACAACATAGTAGCTAGTATGTTACTGTAGCAATGTTTACATTCAGTCATTTGGATGACTGTTAAAACCTTTCAGTCTCAAGTTTTTCCTTTACTGTATTTACTAGTTTACTGTAATTATGATCCGGCAGCTATTTACACCGGATCCAGTGTAAATAGCTGCTGGAGCGCACTCCGGCTTGCTCCCCCTCAAATTAAGCAGCGCGCTCCGGCAGCTATTTACACTGGATCTGGTGTAAATAGCTGCCGGATCATAATTACAGTAAACTACAGTAAAGGAAAAACTTGAGACTGAAAGGTTTTAACAGTCATCCAAATGACTGAACGTAAACATTGCTACAGTAACATACTAGCTACTATGTTGTTGACATTAGCTAGTGCTAACAGCTAGCTGCTAGTACACTGCTACAACACAGACACCGACCCTAATAATACAGTTCTTGGTCATTGCCTGGTAACAGCAAATTTATAACGGGCCATGTCTCAACAGACTAAGAAGTTATTTCAATGACATTTAATAACATTTTGTTTATCCTGAGGACCGAAAGTAAATGAAAATGTGAACAAACCTTAGCTGTAATAAGATGGCGACCACCGGCTCCAGGGACGACCCGCTGATGTAGGCATGTTACCCAGCCTGACACAAAATATCTGTAGGCATCCAAACTCTTATACGCTTTCAGATCAATACCTGTGTATGGCAATGGGTTTTTAACGACATAGGTATACAGATCCTGTGGGCCGAAGTCAGGTAAAGACGAGGGCTTCGTGTACTTCCGTACGTCAGTGAACAATCCTGGTGGAAGCAGGTAAACGTCGTTCTCTAAGCCTGCTAACCTCAATTTTTGCAAATACCTCTCCCTCTGCTCGCCCTGTAAATGCCCTACGTCGCTGGATAGTGAAGGTGTTTTCTGCATCTCGCTCCTTTTTCTTTTATGTTTTTCGTTTGTCGCCTTCCTCGCATTCAAACTGATTCGAGCCATGACGTCCAAAATGGCAGCCTAACGATGCATCACATGACTTGGTCACGTGGGTAAAAAACCTCAATACTAGATATTAAGAGTCAGGACAGATGAAAATGGCATTAAGGAGTTTTCTAAAAGTGGTACAAATGAAGGGCGGCACGGTGGTGTAGTGGTTAGCGCTGTCGCCTCACAGCAAGAAGGTCCTGGGTTCGAGCCCCGTGGCCGGCGAGGGCCTTTCTGTGCAGAGTTTGCATGTTCTCCCCGTGTCCGCGTGGGTTTCCTCCGGGTGCTCCGGTTTCCCCCACAGTCCAAAGACATGCAGGTTAGGTTAACTGGTGACTCTAAATTGAGCGTAGGTGTGAATGTGAGTGTGAATGGTTGTCTGTGTCTATGTGTCAGCCCTGTGATGACCTGGCGACTTGTCCAGGGTGTACCCCGCCTTTCACCCGTAGTCAGCTGGGATAGGATCCAGCTTGCCTGCGACCCTGTAGAAGGATAAAGCGGCTACAGATAATGAGATGAGATGGTACAAATGACTCTTTGTCTTTGTATACATGCATATTATATAGAGTGTACATGTGTGTATCTGTATGTAATAAAGAAATGAGATGCTACTCAAATAAACATTTTCTAGAGGTATTCTGATACAACAATCTAAACTGTTTTATGGCAGCTTATAAAACTCTGTAGTACCTCTGTCCAGGATAGTTCCATTTCAGGCCTATAAGCTGATATGAGAAAAATGGAATAATCATAAAAAAGGTTTGTGTACATAAAAATTGATTTAAATATGAAGCCATGGGTGTTCGTTAAAATAATTTGGTCAGTAGATACATCCTATAAGAGACAATATTTAGAACAAAAATGAAGATCCTGAACCCCTAGCCACATGGTCAAACTGGGGGGCAGAAATGGGCTATTTTTGGGCCCTCGGAGAGATGGGCTTATGTTAAAACTTTTGTAATTCATCACCTAACAGTGTTATCCTGGAAAAAATGTACCTATGAACAGATAATGACCATATAATTACTGTGTTATGAGGAGAAAAGTCTGAGTTGATCCATTTTTCCAGAATAGCTCCTATAGTTACACCCTATTTTAGCTCATTTTGGCCGAAAAGCCATTTTTGGCTTCCTATAGAGTGATAAATAAGCATCCCAGAGGCTAACTGATGGCATAATTGAAAAATATGGATGCCATTTAGTAAATATCTGCAATATTGGCTTCCAGGTTTAATCCATTTTAAAATTATAAGCTCCTGAAGTTGGAAGAAAGCACGTTTTGCAAATTTAGCTTTTTGGGGATCAAATTTCAAAGGCCTGTTTTTCAGAAACTATGAGGAATTGAAAGCTAATACTTTGCAGAGAGTGTAGAAACATATAGATCTACATTTAGGAATTTTTCCAGCAAAATCTGAGGGGGTGACCTGGGGACCCCTAGGTGAGTTGGCACGGAATGACCCCATTTCTTTCTCTCCTTAGCCCAAATAAGACACTTCTGACATTGTCTCTGGCTCAGGAGTAGCTTGATATTAGGAATGCGAAAGTTGTATCCCCTTTCTTGAAGATGTCTGTTCGTGATGGGTCTTGATACACTGACACCAGCCTCAGTCCACTCCTTGTGAAGCTCTCCCAAGTTCTTGAATCAACTTTTTTTGACAATCCTCTCAAGACTGCGGCCATCCCTGTTGCTTGTGCACCTTTTCCAGCCACCCTTTTCAGCAATGACCTTTTGTGGCTTACCCTCCTTGTGGAGGACATCAGAATCATCTTCTGGACAACAGTCAAGTCAGCAGTCTTCCCCATGATTGTGGATGTGTGTACTGAACTAAACCGAGAGATACACTCACTACGTTTACATGCACATAGAGAGAATCGAATTTCTGCTGTTGCTCGACTGAAATCGAAGTTCAAAATGCCATGTATACACCTTAATTCGGCTGAAATTGAACCGAACTTGATTTCTCGGAATCAAGCTACACGACCTAGTTTATGTGATTTCTGCCGAGCTACTTTGTGCATGTATACCCTATCGAGCTAGTTGTCGAGCTACTTCCGGAAGTGACGAGTGACGAGACCACAAGCGGGAAACACAACAGCCTCGGTCGGCATGACAACAGTAGTAGCGAGCAGCAGAAGAGGTCAGGAGGAACAAACGAAGAAGAGAAAATGGTGATGTAGAGCTCTCTGAAGTGTGGGTGGAGCACAGAGGACGGCAGGACAAAGCTTCTGGTACTAATAGGCTTTTTATTGTCAGACTTTTCAGTTTAACAGCCTACTTTTATTCTTGAGAGAAAAACACACACACGCGCGCGCACGCTGTGTTCTAGTCCCGGGATGAGCTCTCCCCTCTGCTCTCCCTCTGCCTCCTTAAATAGGGCGTGGTTACTGGGAAGACACACAAACACAGGTTAATTACCGTCAGGTGAAGTGATTCTGCCACTCACCTTCCCTGGCTCCGCCCTCCTGTCACAGACCGGCACTTGACCACGCCCCCACTGCCACAGGCAAGCAGAAACGTGCACTTCTGGAGCAATGAGGAGACAGAGTTCATGCTCATTCAGCTTGAGGAGTTGAATATATTAAAATTCATGGACGGGAGAAAAACGCGCAATGGAGAACACAGAACTGATAACTTTGTTTACACTCTTGAATAGCTCTTCTTCATGACGACAACCGGAAGTGTACCAACACGATGGGGCGTGTTGCGCCACCTGTGGCTCGGGTGCACAATGCACCTCACACAATAGCCCGATTTCATTGTGTGCATGTAGGATTGGATTTCTCTGGCACCCTGCTGGGACCTTCAGCTCGATTACCGACAGCAGCTCGATTTGGATGTGCATGTAAACGTGTGACATTCACCTTCCTGATTCGCTGGCGTTGGTCAACGATGATGTTTTAGGTCATATTTATGCAGAAATATAGAAAATTCTCAAGGGTTCACAAACTTTCAAGCACCACTATATATTTTGAGAATAAAGTTGTAATAGTTTGAGAAATGCAGCAAGTTATAATATGAGAAAATATTTTGATAATAGTCATAATATTATGACAAAAGTGTACATATCAGTTATGTTCATGTGTTAAAATTAAGGACATTAATGATTTATTACACAGTTGTGTGAAGATATGACGTTTATCTTCTACTGGTGAAAATATTTTCAACACAAGAAGATAAACATCATATCTTTGTACCACCGTGTGATGTTCTTTATATTATATGGAAACATCCACACACAAAAAAATGCAAGTTAATTAAAAGAATTTTAATTTTGAACCGGTTCACCATTTTAACAACACACGTCTAGTGAGCAGGAAAACACTGGGAATGACGTCATTGGAGTGAAATATCGGGAATTATTATCCATACAGGACACTTTTTCCATGGAATAAAAACGTGTTCTGTTCCTTTCTAGCAGGTTTTATTCATTTGGCTTGACAGCATGCAATATTGTTAGCATATCACTTATCCTACGTGTATTACGCCACTCTACCAATGGAGAATGAGCATTGAATATGGTTTACAATATTGCATGGTTGTCAAGACAACATGACGTCACACATCGGAGACATAAAACTTCTGCACTAGCGAGCAACTGTGACAATTTGTAAACAAACATGGCCGCCAGGTTTGCTTCGTTACAAAATACAGAAGATTTTGAAAGAGAAAGACGCGTTGAACACCTGAAAGGAATGTTTATAATCATATTGTCTGGCTTTTGTCGTGGTCTATCAGATATATTCCATTCAGAGACTCGTCTTCAACTCGCTGAGTGGAGTGTATCTGATAGACCATGAAAAAAAGCCAGACAATATTATAAAAAATTTTTTTTAAAGTGGTTAGCGCTGTCGCCTCACAGCAAGAAGGTCCGGGTTCGAGCCCCGTGGCCGGCGAGGGCCTTTCTGTGCGGAGTTTGCATGTTCTCCCCGTGGGTTTCCTCCGGGTGCTCCGGTTTCCTCCACAATCCAAAGACATGCAGGTTAGGTTAACTGGTGACTCTAAATTGAGCGTAGGTGTGAATGTGAGTGTGAATGGTTGTCTGTGTCTATGTGTCAGCCCTGTGATGACCTGGCGACTTGTCCAGGGTGTACCCCGCCTTTCACCCGTAGTCAGCTGGGATAGGATCCAGCTCGCCTGCGACCCTGTAGAACAGGATAAAGCGGCTACAGATAATGAGATGAGATATTATTTAAATGTCACTCATATCCATGCTGTATTTTGTATGAAAAATGTGAATTTTTCAATATGAGAAGATAAACTTCATATCTTCGAGCTAACGTGACTCTTTTTATTATATCAACACATTCACAAACAAAAGGTCCCCATATTTATCAAAACAATCCATCGAGTTTCTCACAAGTGACAGAGATTTATGTCATGGTTTTGGTTCTCCATGTCCTGGATGGAGCGCAGATGAAATATACAAGGGGCGTATTTCCCAATAAAACACTCATTTCCATACGTTATTTCTTTTGTTGAAATATTGCTGGTTTATTCTCAGAATATCAGATATTGATTATTTCTGAAATCTTGTATTTTTTAACTGGTGGCCCTTAAACACCTTCATAAGTTTTCAGAACACCACAAAGTAGAAAATCAAACTTTGCCCACGTGAAGAGATTTTCCAGGCTGGGACACATCTATGACAGCAGAGAGACTGTGTTCAATCATGCAGTAACGTCTAATGTTCACGTGTCAGTTATAGAAATTACAGTGAACCCCTCCTTTCAACTGCATGTCCTGTTTTTTTTCTTGAACAGAACCAGATGTGCTCAATCTGAATATAACTCACAGCAATAGAGACAATCTGTAGTTCAATCATAAATTTATTTCAGTATGTACATCTAATCTCAAAGTAGTGGATATTAAATAAAACCATATTAAATATGTACGACTCCATCCATTAGCCACACAAAATCTCAGTTTGGCTGAGTGGAACTACATCCTGTCGGTTTTCTAAAGTATAAAGATGAATTTTTTTGATATTCGTTAATCGTTGGCAAGGTGACCACTGAGTTAAAAGAGAGCGAGTACGATAATTCAGTACACGAATCGTGGCCGTGACCGAGTCAGTGAGCGGAAATGAACTGGACAAACACCACAGCTGGAAAGGAAAGAAAATATGGTTAAATTTATTGGGCTGCTAGGACCCCAGATTAAAGGGCTGTCACTTTGATGAAGTCGTACGTGAACCGTTCTCACACTTCATATCAATCCAAACACACACACACACACACACACACACTGCAGTTCTCACATCTACAATCAGTATTCAACAAACTACCAACTCTTGGGTTTCATACAATAAAAGGAGTTGTGTATTATTAAATTTTAACTGCACCGTCTACTCAGCGTGCGTGTTTATTTTAGGAAATTATTTCTGCACACAGACTCACTACCTGCATTAAATCTCACACAGGTTCAGTTTCAACTGCAGTTCGATTACTTAGTTATAAAACTGAACTACAGTAAATATGCACAAGACATGAACATCACTGACTAAAGTTCCAAATCAGGATGTTTTGATCAATATCTCTGACTTAATGTACAAATTAAAAAAAAAAAAAAACAATATCACAAACAAGCATGCTAGAATTTATTTGCCTTTTAAAAAAAACTCCAACAAACATCCCAAAATGAAGTAACAGTCAAAACACCCTGACTGGATTTTAATGAAAACATGACCAAGGTTTCATGACATGAACAACAGAAGTGCTATAACTGCTGTAACCATGGTAACAAGTAGAAACCAGGAGAAGTTAGAGTGTATCCGGAGTAATTCATTTCTCTTTTGTTGAGCAATTCTGATCAAACTGGCCACATGAATTAAAATCAGTGAACGGACGAAGATTTTGGAAAAGGACCAAAAAACAAAAATGAAAAGTGAGAATGCTACAAATGTTCCTCCCCCCCGAAAAAAGTGAAGAGAGATCCACAGCAGTGCTCAGTTGGAATCTCGTAATAAAAATGGTTTGTCGGTTTGTTTTGCAGCTTTCTGTCCGGGTCGTCGTTATCGCTACTTCAGAGGTGAACTCGTCAGTGGGATCATTATTCTCGAGTCCATGTGCTGGATCAGAGGAACTAATGACGAGGAGGGGGAAAAAAAACCAACAAAAACAGAAAAAAAGAAATGGTTAGAGACTTTCAATTAAATTATTTTTTCCCCTCTCAATTTTTGTTTTATTGTGTAAATAGACTCACCCGTGTAGTAGACAATTTCATCCCAACCTTCATGCTGCCAAGCTGCATTTCTAGTTTCCTCCCTCGACTGCAGGTCTTTATACGCTGAAAAAGGCAAACAGTTAAAAAAGGTCAAAACTTTCAGAAACAGTTATTTAACCGAAGATGAGGTTATTATTTAAATAATATTGGCTGGCATTTTTTCATGGTATATATATATATATATCTCAGATATATTCCACTCAGCTAGCATGATACTGAACAAGTTGAAGACAAGTAGCTGAATGGAATATATCTGATATACCACAAAAAAGCCAGTCAATATTATTATTATTATTATTATTATTATAATAGCACATACACATTCCTTTCAGGTGTTCAATGCGTCTTTCTTTTGCAAAACTCTCTTAAAATCTTCCGTATTTTGTAACAAAGCAAACCTGGCAACAAACGATGTTTGTTTACAAATTGTCACAGTCGCTCGCTAGCGCGGAAGCTTTACGTCTCAAACACGACATCGTGTTGACTTGACAACCATGCAATATCAAACCACATTCAACGCTCATTCTCCATTAGGTAGAGTGCTGTAATACACGTAGGATACGCGATATGCTAACAATATTGCATGCTATCAAACCAAATGAATGAAACCTGCTAGAAAGGAACAGAAAACACATTTTTATTCCATCGAAAAAGTGTCCTGCATGTATAATTACTGATGTTCACTGAGCCGGAGGCCGATAATTGTTTTAGTATAAATACACAGGTGATTAATTTTAAAACTTCAAAAGCAGTACGTAAATGTAATAACTTTGCAGCGCAGACTTGTCACTTATCTACACCAAGTCACATAAAATACTTTTGTTTTGAAATCAATAAAATAAATCACAATTCCACCTTCCCTTTGAATAGTTTTAGACCAAACTTCAGAGCATCTTTAGTGCTTTTAGGAACAGCGTTTTCTTTCATCGCCTGGATTCTTCCTCACTTACAGTTGAGCGACTGGCCGCCATTTTGTTGAGTTGCTCGAGGTGAAATCAATACAATAAATTCGAGGTGATTATCGAGAAATTGTCCGAATCTTTCAACCAATCACCTCTGTATTTATACTAAAACCCGTTATCAAGTTGATTTTGTCCAGTTTTATGTCGGAGGTCATATGAAGCGTGACTACACCTGCTTCTTGTTCTAACTTTAACCAGAATCTTGTTCCATTTCGGGTTCACTCACCCCACAGGTGATGCACCATGTACAAACTTCCGATCTGAGAGAAGAACCCTCCCACAGCCTCGTTGTTCTGCTGTCGGAGCTCAATAGCCCGAGCCCTGAAACACATCACAGACAGTTTCATCATCAGACCTTAAATGATGGGCACGACGCTCTATTCAGACGCAATCAGCTGAACAACCGCACTAAATCACTCAGAGTGCAGTGTTTAGAGAATTAAACCAACAAACAGAGAGAGAAACAGTGAACGCGACAGAAAAAATCCTGTCGATGAAATATAATGATCATTATTGAGTGATTCATTGAGCTCTGTTGGCTTTCGCTGTGCACACATGCACTGGGGTGATATTTGGGGGTTTCGACACTCACCTAGTAAAGGTTTATTCACTTTTTTCCATCAACACCTTTCTGATCAATGAATACGAGTTTTACATGCATATTTTCAGCCTTACAAGCATCTCAGACCATGTGGTTTTGGGTTTTTTTTGCATTTTGGTTCATTAATCGCAGTGAGAAAAAACAAAGCGATACAAATGAAATTGCAATGAACCAAAAGCATCAAATTATGCTCTGAAAATGGATTAGAAGTAGAGCTGTACAATATATCGTATTTTTATCATGATATCGATATTGGTGTCAAACGATATCAAAATTCATAATATCGATATGAAACTATTTTTTTGTCATTTGTAAGGTAAAACGAACCCTTCTGTCCCCTAAGGCACACCGTAGCCTTGTATACGTCATCCATTCTACTCCCGCGATATCTCCGCAACAGTAAAAAATCAGTTCTTCTGTTTTCATACGTGTCGGGTGATTTGATATATTGATTTGTTAATATGTTGTTTGATTTGCTTGCTAATAGTTATAATAATACAATTAACATATATTTACGTCATATTTTTGGATGTGGGACTGGGTAATGTAAAAATGGCATCTACGGAAGAAAACAAGCACAACAATATTAGCACATATCCAGCTTGCTAGCTGTGTTAGATGTGTTAAACCGTGTGGATTTAAGTGGAATAATTGCGAGTCGTCCTGTGGTCAAGGCAGCGTTTTAAGGTAAGGCAATTTGGTTATTAATGTTGCCCGCCGCGGCATGTTTACTTGGGTTCATTTGATTTTGACTTGTGCATCTGCAGCTCGCATCATGCTTTGAAGTAGGTTCTGCTAAGGACGGGTTTATTGCGCGATGTAGACGGACTCAGATGTAATTACATTGTTTTTAAAATTCTGTGCGCTTAAAACGGTGTCCCCCTGCTAATCATGTAGCCCTAATCATGTGTTGCTTTTATTTTTCTTAATGGTGAGTGAAATATCTCTGCAAATGGTATTTCAATGCTGACATGCCAAAAAGATAGCGGAGTCCACATTTGGAAGAGGAAGGAAGAGAAGCCTGATGCTTGAAAATAGATCGCTTAATCCACAACGCATATCTGTATTTGAGACATAACCTGCAACTAGTGGGGATGTTTTGGAATGACTGTGCATAGGGTGTTTTTGGCCACAGAACACTAACCCACAGTAGTAGGAGGACTACTGGGTTCGTGGATTTTGTCTGTTGACTGAGCGAAGCATGGTGTTTGCCTTGTGCCATTTCACGTAGCATCTAGCTGCAGTGCCACCTACACTTTCAGGGAATGTTTACATGCCGCTGAGCTATTTTCATGTATGTTAATTCTTAAGGACTTGTCTCTATATTGTGCGTTTTCACACACGGACTGGCCATCGGGAGTAGCGGGAGTTTTCCCGGTGGTTCAGTGTGGGCCGGCGGAGAAAAAAAAAAAAAGTTGCGCGCTGGCCTTTAATATGATAAGCAATGTTAACAGTTTCTTTAAGAAACTGTTAACATTGCTTATTACAGTTGCGCGCTGGCCTTTAATATGATAAGCAATGTTAACAGTTTCTTAAAGAAACTGTTAACATTGCTTATCATATTAAAGGCCAGCGCGCAACTTTTTTTTTTTTTTTTTTCTCCGCCGGCCCACACTGAACCACCGGCCCACCGGGAAAACTCCCGCTACTCCCAATGGCCAGTCCGTGTGTGTACGTGTTTAATGTTGGTGTCTTAACAACACACAAGCTTACGTTGTAGTGTGTGTGTGTGTGTGTGTGAGAGAGAGATTTTATCCTTGGCTGGCTACGAGCCAGTGTGGACGTTACGCAGTAATCACTGGTAATACCAGCGCTGGCTCGAGCCTCTGTGATCGGAAATGTTGAGTGAGGAGAACGTGAGCCTTGTGCAGGCTATAGGACCTATGCAAAGTATGCGCTTGCACAGTAAATAGTTTAAGTAAAAGGCGTTTCAGGGTACAACGGGAAGGGTTGACAGGTAGCCTATGAGGCCTGTACTATAAAAATGTGGCCCGGTGCCTCGGGTGTTGATGATCGGGGCTTTAAAAAAAGGTGTATATCGTTTTAAAAATCGCGATATCAATATTTACTGAAAAAATCGTGATATTGATTTTTTCCAATATCGAGCAGCCCTAATTAGAAGTGTGAAAGACTTCCAAGTTTAGATCTTTCCAGCAGACTTGTGCATTATGGTGATGAAGTGTGTCAAAATACACAGAGATATGAGATATAAAAACATGCAAATAATCATGATATATATTGCATAGTAATCAGAGAATCATATGATTTGTCACTGATTTATTAAAATAAAAATCCACAGACATGATTTTGAAACTCACATCTGTTAGGCATATTTAACCTCAGTTTCTTTTGGACTATATTACTGAGTGATGTTTTAAAACTCGTGTTTAAAAACACGCTCTCGCGATTCATTTTATTTATTTTTTTAATTTGCAAACACGACTAGCTGAATAACACTCTGTGCATTGAGATGACCGCATGATTAAAACTTTTACTGACTGATCTGAGCACGCTACGACTTAGGAATCGGAATCGTAGTTAGGAAGGTTTGCAAGTTTAGCTTGGCTAAATACAAGCGCTTCATTTTTCATTGGAGGAGGGGTTTGGGGTTTTTTGGGGTTAATATTATTGAACAGAACCTAAAACAATGTCATATCACAAGCCAGTATTTCAGTGTCCTACATTTTCTTCAATACAGTAAACTCCCTGACACCCGGCTGAATAACACTTAAACAGGCTGCTCTCATCAAATCACCAGATTTATGTATAATATTAATTTTAATGCATTAAATCAGTAGTGAATACAGACATGCAGAATCAGCTGATTCCAAGATGGCAGGTGTTTTTTTTTTTTTAATAAAATTTAAGCAGGCAGGAACTTACAAGAATATTGAGAATTACGGCAAGCAAAACGCAACCAAATTATCGTTAATTTATACATATTCTATTTCATGGACTGAATTTGTGATCTGAGGCATGTTACCCTGTGGTCTCAAATTTCAGCAGCTGGAAAGGCAACAAAACCAGTTCAGAAAGTTAAATCTCCCAGCATACATTACTGAAAAGATTTTTAAAAAAAAATCTTGTGTAATTTTACAATTTATGTTCCTTACCAGTAATTTCCCCACTCGATCATCGTTCCAGGCTGGGGGAGGGGGAGAAAGTGTTCACATCACAAATCAAATAACTAAAACACATGGCAATGTAGAACCTCCAAAATCTCAACTCTCTATAAGAACAGTATTGTTTGCTGTTCCATACCCGGAGCTGGTAGGACCTGAGCTCGTATATATTGGGCCCGGCTCTGGGCACAGGCTCGTTCCAGAAGCTGAACTCGAGCAGCAGCTGATTTCTACGGGACAGCAGCATCTTCCCTCGCTTTTCTCTGTACTCCATGAACTCCTGATTAGATACACACAAAATTCAATACATCATGGTCAATTCAATTCTAAAATTTTATCGTCATTGTGTTTCACACAACATAATTCTGTTCATGACTTAACGTCCTCAAGGGCACAAAAACAAACCGAAAAAAATATACACAGTATAAAAATGATAGACAGAAAAAAGAAATACAACAGTACAAATGAAAAGCAGATATTACACTCACGGATTATTAAACATACACCTGCGTGATGCTTTTTAGTGTTTAGCCCATTTATTGTGTTGTGTGTTACCCTGGCTTCAAGAGCAAGTGACTGATAAATTTGAAGGGAAAAAAAAAAGGTATAGTTTGGATCATTTCTAACATATTTATCCATATCCTCCTGAAGAACAGTTTCATACTACAAAAAAAAAACAAAAAAAAAACGCATACAGCTGTATATATTGTGAAACTGTTATCGACTGCAGTATTTCTGTGACTTATAAACATACAGTACTGTGTAAAAGTCTGAGGCACATGTAAAGAAATGCTATAGAACAAAAATGGCTTAAAAAAATAAAATGTTACCATTTAAAAAAAAAAAAAACTATAAACAGCAATCAGTCAGACATAATAAATGAAAGGCAATATTTGGTGCGAGACCACCTTTTGCTTTAAAAAAAAAACAAAAAACCCACAGTCGTCTCAGGTCCAGTGAGTGCAGTTTTATGCAGAAATGATCTGTAGGTTTTACTGAGCATCTTACAGAACCAGCCACAGTTCTTCTGGACACTTTGTCACACTCGCTTCTTCATTTTGCACCAGTAGCCTTCATTATGTTTTCTTTTTTAATCTGAAAAGTGCTCCTTTATGGAATATGCTGCTCAGATACAAACTTTTTTTTCTGTAATGTTTAATTTTGTGCTGGAAACAAACAAACAAACAAAAACGTTTGGAACTCTAAAATGTTTTGTAAAACTTGATAATGTAGAAGTCATAAAAGAGAAATCTATAACAGTTTGTATGAAAAAAAAATATATGGGGACTAAGAGTTTTGCACAGGACTGTATAATCTGATGCTTTGTTCTTATAGTTATTAGCTGTTATTCACTTGAATTAAAGAAGTTTAATCCAAACAAACAATTCGACCCCACACTGGACCTACAAACAGTTCAGGAATAAAAAGCTCGACGGCTCTAATAAAAACACCCACAATGTTATGGCACACGTTTAGTGTCCTGTTTAAACACCTGGATTACGTTCATAGATAAAACATCCCTGGCTTTAAAAGGTTTGGGAACCTGTGGTCTACTGTACAGCTCTACCTTATTCTTCCTGAGTTTGTTCATGACCTCAGTCAGGGCAGGGTAGCCTCCTCTGTATCGCCACAGATGCACTGTGAAGAAGGAAAGAGAGGAAATATAAATACAATAAGGTGACCGCGTTGCTGTATATCAAGTCTGAAAGTAGATCGGCTCACATTTGCATTGTTGTTGTCTCAATATAGTAGTTGGCACACTTTTTCACAACAAATTTTCTGTGAAGAGAGGTTTATTTAACGTTTATGGAAGAAGGCTTCAGTTGCGCCTGATCGATACATCGGCATAAAAAAAAAAAAGAAATGGAGATGTAAAATGGATCCTTTAATTAACTACGATAGGAGAGGTGTTGTGTAGTTTGTCCACTGTGTTTGGAACAACACAAATCCCAACAATCAGCTGACCCAAGCAGACTAACAACGGTGTGTCAGAGATGACAGTCAATTTCAGGTGGACAAAAATTAATGGCATGGACAATTTTTTTTTTAGTTTTAACTGAAGTTCTCTTTGTACATCTCCTATAACGTACAAATAAACTGTCCTTGAATATTGCATCGTTTAATAAATTAAACATTGCATGAAGATGGATTAAACTTTTTTTTCCCTAAGCAAGTAGGTTTACCTTAAAAGAAGATACACAGAACCATGGCCTCACTTTTTGTTTATAAATGCCTTAAGACCTCAAGAATGGTATAGGAATAGTTTTAAGCGTTAACAATAAATCTAATATAGCAATTTTTATGATTAAAGTGATTCACATAGGTAGCAGTCTGAATGATACCCCTTTTCCACCAAATCAGTTCCAGGGCTGGTTCGGGGCCGGTGCTGGTGCTGGTTCACAACTCGTTCAACTTGCGAGCCAGCTGAGAACCAGTTTGCTTTTCCATAGCTCGTGGTGCCACGTCATTACGTCGCTGTATACATCAGTTACGTCGCTACGTTTGCTTAAACCTTGGCGCGAATATCGAAGCAAAAACAACACGGAAGAAGCAGCAGCAGCAACAACAACAACAATAATAATGGATGACTTCGCGTTTGTACAGCTGCTGCTTCTCGTCGCTTAAAAATGGCGATCTTTCGCGGTCTTGTTATTGTTGTTGGTCTTAACAACTCCGCCCCCCCGCTGACGTAAGCGGTTCTTTCCTCTGGCCCAGCAGAGAGTTGGTGCTAGCCTGGAACCGCTTTTTCTGGCCCCAGAACCAGTTCTTTGTCAGTGGAAACAGAAAACCCGGTTCCAAACTAAGCACTGGCCCCGAACCAGCCCTGGAACTGCTTTGGTGGAAAAGGGGCATGAATGACCTTGACATCTGTGACGTCACCGCGGGAAGGCTATCGGTCTCATCACCATTTCCGCTATACTAAAACACAGAGCTGACTGCAACTTCAATCCTCCATTTTGAGCTAATTTATCGCCATGCCACGCACATGTGTTGCTGGCCAGTGCAGCAACATGACAGAAGGTGGATTTATGTTGCATTCACGGCCCAAGAATGTTCAAACTGCAAAGATTTGGACGCGTTTTGCGAGAAATTCACGGATTGGGCGCCTATGAAGTGGTCTCTCCTCTGCTCTGCACATTTTACTGAAGACTCATACGAAACCTCTGATCTGTTGAGGAGTGTTGGCTATAAGCCTGTATTGAAAGAGGGTGCAGTACCAACAATTAAAGGAAAAGAAAACTATAAGAAAAGGAAAGCAAGTTCAGTTGCACCAGTTCTCCCGGAGCATGAGCCGAGCAATAATGACGGAGTATTCAGTGTGAAGAAAATGGAGAACGAGTGGACCAGCTGACAGATTTCTCCGCTGGATGCTTTTTTTCTCTCCCCGCTGGATACGCTCGCCTCAGCAGAAATATCTCACCCTTAAGTGGAAGAAGCGAATGAATGAAGAACTGAAAGTCAGATTGTTTCAAAACAATCGGCTATAAGCTCGGCCTTCAAGAAGCAAGAACAGACGGGTAAGATGCGACTCATTTGGTTACATAACACTCGTTTACCTGCATTTAGATTAATCCATGTAACTTGTATTGTGTGTTTAAGTTAGCGGTATGAGATTATTTAATTTGCTTCAGAATGTGATTGTCTCGGTTCATCTGATTATTTAATGAGCCTTTTACATTTTATCAGTGAAAATGCATGCATGTACGTTGCATAAGTTATAATACCCATCCTGTTTTAATGAGAGTCACATGAGACAGTCAGTTTAATTCCAACCAATTCTCTAGACGGCTTTGTTCTCTGGCTTTATTTTGTAAGATGGGGGCCTCCGTGGCCGACGTGTTACTATCGGATTCACTTTCCGGTAGTTCGAACTGATACGGTTCTACGTGTATAGCAGTAGCATGTACACACACTCCAATTTCAGGGCTATCACAATCAGATGTATTACTATCTGAAGAATCCGAAGAATCTCCAATAAATCCGAACAAAGAGGCCATTGCACCCGCTCTCGCCTGCCGAGTCTGGCTTTGGTTTATAGCAGGGGTTCCCAAAGTGGGTGCCGCGGCACCCTGGGGTGCCGTGACGCACGTGCAAGGGTGCCGCGGAATTCTTGATTTTTAGTTTGTTTTGCCATTGATTTGTATTCATAGGGAAAAAATATTTGTATTTATTTTAAATTGGTTCAAACAGAGAAAAATGGTACTTTATGCTCTCCAAAATGACAGACAAAATAACTACGTGATAAAAGTGATATAAACATTAATGCAGTTTTGTGTGCGACGAGGAGTGTCGCCAGTAACGCATAGCCTGTTGGTGTCGGCAGATGGTGGAACCTAGTGCTAGTCCGATAGAGGCCTAACTGTGAAATGGACAAATTTCTTAAGAGAACAGATAAAACTCCAGTCACACAGCAGGCATCGGAGGCCATGTCCGACCAGTCAGGCGCAGCTAAACGACACAAACTGAGACATTACAATGATTCGTACCTCAGGTACGGTTTCTACTGGAGTGGCGATGCTACGTGCCCCACACCTGTGTGCTTGATCTGCAGGGAAAGGTTGGCTAATGCGGCTATGGTGCCAAGCAAGTTGGCAAGACACTTGGAGACAAAGCACCTGGCCTATAAAAATAAAAGACACTGAATTTGAGAGACTGAAATTACAAAACGAAACAGAAAGTCAACGCATGCTTTCTACTGTGCGTGTCAGACAAAGCTCAAAAGGCCAGCTTCTTAGTTGCCGAGCTGGTGGCCAGATCCAAGGAGCCTCACACCATCGCTGAAACGCTCATATTACCAGCATGCAAAAGAATGGTTGAAGTAATGATAGGACCGGATGCAGCCAAGGAACTTGACAAAATCTCTCTTTCAGACAACGCCATCAAACATCGCATTGATGACATGTCAGAAGACACGGAGTCTGTTCTCACTGAAAAACTATGCCAGAACAGAAAATTCGCACTCCAAATAGATGACTCAACTGATGCAAGTGGCCTTTGCCAACTGATAGCAAATGTGAGCTACTTTGATGATGACGGTGCCACAGAAAACTTTTTATTTTGTAAAGTGCTGGAGAATCATGCCACAGGGGACGAGATATTCAGGGTCACAGACGAATACTTAAGGGAACACAATCTTTGCTGGGATGTGTGCGCGCGTCTTTGCACCGACGGTGCTGCTTCAATGACCAGTCGGGTCAAAGGCTTTGTAACGAAAGCTAAGCAGAGAAATCCTTCCATGCGCGTTACGCACTGCATGCTGCATCGAGAGGCCCTTATCGCCAAAACTATGCCACCAGATCTTGCGAGTGTTTTGGATCAAGCTGTAAAAATAGTCAACTATGTCAAGTCTCGTCCACTCAAGTCACGGTTATTCGGAAAGCTCTGCAATGAAATGGGAGCGGAGCACCAGGTTCTCCTTCTGCACACAGAGGTCAGATGGTTGTCGAGGGGGAGAGTGCTGGCACGCGTTTATGAATTAAGAGAGGAACTGCAGGCATTTGCTATTGAACACGACGTTCCTTTCAAAGAACAGATAAGTGACGATTTCTGGTGGCATAAACCTGCCTATTTGGCTGACATTTTTGGGCACATGAATGAACTTAATATGAAAATGCAGGGACGGAATGAAACTCTTCTGACAGCAACAGACAAGATTAATGGATTCAGATCAAAATTAGGGCAGTGGCAGCAAAGAGTAGCTACAAAAGCTGTTGACGTGTTTCCCATGACCGCTAGTAATGCAACAAGCAAGACTGACATTTTCTTAGACTCTGTATCTGCGCACTTGGCCACTCTGGAGAAAAGGCTGGAGACCTATTTTCCACACACAAACGAGGAATTCGACTGGATTCGTGATCCATTCCACTCTCTCGCCAGAGCTTCAGCAGCAAGATGCTTGAGCACAAAGGGTCAGGATGACCTTGCAGAACTACAAATGGATCGTACACTTAAGTTGCAGCACGCTGATCTGCCCTTGGATACATTTTGGCTTCGTGTGGGGTAAGAGTATCCCTCAGTTTCAGAGAGTGCTGTCAATGTGTTGATTCAGTTCCCCACCTCCTACCTCTGTGAGCTTGCTTTCTCATCTCTCACCTACATAAAGAATAAGCTGAGACAAAGGCTGGCTGTAGAGCAGGACCTTCGTGTGGCACTGTCCACAATCCCCCCTCGCATTGACAGACTTTGTAGCCAAAGACAGACACATGTGTCCCATTAGGCTTAAAGCTGGCTGATGCTTTTTGACATTTACTCCTCTGTTCTGTTAGCCAAGTTTTAAAGTTGTAAACTGGCTGTTTCAGGAGATATGTCTGTTCATGAAAATGTTTGAGAAATGAAGAAGTAGAGATAAAATGAATAATAGGCCTACTGATTTACTAAAAAAATAATTCTAAATACTGTGGCCACAATGCCTTCTTGTAGTTTTAAAGCTGTAGGCTAAAAAGGCTGCTTAAGAATAAGATTTTCTCTATTTGGGACAATATGAAAACGTTTGAGAGGTGAATGCAAGTCAGTAGAGATAAACTTAATAATGGGCTACTGATTTACTGAATTAAAAAAAAAATGTTTCTAAATACTATTGTGATCACAGTTTTTGTAATGATGATATGGCAACAAAATGATCATTATAGTAATACAAGTTGTGAATATGGCATAATATACTAAATGTCAAAACATAGCGCAGAAGTATTCAGATTGAAAAGTAAGTATTACATTTAAGGGGTGCCGCGGATGGAAAGAGATACGCCTAGGGGTACCCTGAGCCAGAAAAGTTTGAAAACCACTGGTTTATAGCACCGGTTCCCGCTGTGACATCCCGCACTCAGGGCTGGCTGGCTCAGCGGGGCAGCTCGAATGCCAACTTTGCAGTCAATTTTAACTTTCAAAAATATATTTTTTATTCCCAATTATGCAGCATACAAGAGTCAAGGATGGAGACACTATCCACTCAGAAATGTATTTAAAAATAAAGGTTTTGCATTTCTCCTTTAAAAACACAATTAATAAAATGCACATGCTTCCAGATGAATAGTTATATGCATAATTTATTAAAAATTCAAATAACTAATAATTAACCAATTATCAAATATTTAAAATAATTAAATATAGAAAATAAAAAATATTCAACATAAAATATTAAATAATTAAATAAAATATTTATATTGACATTTATATTGACAAGTAATTAAGTATTTAATAGTGCTGTCAAAAATGTCGCGTTATTAACGCATTAACTTGACTCAATTTTAACGGCGATAATTTTTTTATTGCAAGATTATCGCTCTGTGACGATGCCACGCCCCGCACAGCCAGAGTCCTCTGCCCTCCCCCGAAGAGCCACGGTGCTCGGCTTACGGTAAGTTTCGTTTTCCCATCGGCGGCTCCAGCCCCACTTTGCAGTGGCTGTGACAAGACGTGTTATGCTCTGCAATAAAAAAAAAAAAACCATTGGTACAACCAGTGTTCGAACTATGCCGATATTTTCGGGGGGGTCCCTTATTTTCCCTTGGGGGGGTGCTTGCGCTTGTCTCAGAGTGCGGATCTCCGATCGCGTGCTCACTTCGGATATGCAAATGCTTCCCGTTACACACGATTGCTATGTCAATAAACATCATTCATCATTTTGCCAATATTTTAGAGACCCCCCAACATTTCCCAAATCATGTTTTCAAGGGATCTCATGTCTGTTTCAGGGGATCTCGGATCCCCCGAGTACCCCCGTAGTTCGAACGGTGAGCAAGCCCATTCACTTTTTTATGCTGATAAGAGAATTACAATGTTTTTTCATGTGACAAAAATGTGCGATTAAATTGCGATTAATCGCGAGTTAACTATGACAGTCGCGACATTAATCGCGATTAAATATTTTAATCGCTTGACAGCACTAGTATTTAATAATTACAAGTAATTTCAACAATTTCCCAGCTTAGGATCAATTTTTTAAAAATCTATCTATATCTAATTCTGCTGTACACACAGTTCAGAATGTTTTATTCAGGCCTGCTTGTCTACTTTTGTAATATTCACAAATGTTTGAATGCATTTCTATTTGAATGACATGTCTTATATTTTTGTTTTACTCCAGGGCCAGGTATCGAGCGATATCATTGTTGGAAATCACTGACCTTTTTCTTATCAGCACCAAAAATCCCTCATCAGTCACAGGGTAATCTTCAGTGTCAGCGCTTTGTAATCTCACAGTCAGACATAAAGCTCTAATTTTTAGTTTCCTGATATCTTTAGGACAGAAGTGTTTACGCTTTGTGTTTTGTTTTTCCTGTCTAACACGACAAACTGTGTTCTTTTGTCTAATTAACACCAAGAGAAAAGACAGACAGATGACGGTGAGGAAACGAGTGTTTATAGCTGCTATAATATAAGTGAGGAGAACAGAGGAACTCGCGTGTTTTGTGGACATCAGGAAAAAATGTAAATGCTGTTCTTTAATGAATAAAAAGTATTATTGTGAGTGACTTGCTGTGGAGAAGGTCCTGGGTTCGAGCCCCGTGGCCGGCGAGGGCCTTTCTGTGTGGAGTTTGCATGTTCTCCCCGTGTCCGCGTGGGTTTCCTCCGGGTGCTCCGGTTTCCCCCACAGTCCAAAGACATGCAGGTTAGGTTAACTGGTGATTCTAAATTGAGCGTAGGTGTGAATGTGAGTGTGAATGGTTGTCTGTGTCTATGTGTCAGCCCTGTGATGACCTGGCGACTTGTCCAGGGTGAACCCCGCCTTTCACCCGTAGTCAGCTGGGATAGGCTCCAGCTTGCCTGCGACCCTGTAGAAGGATAAAGCGGCTAGAGATAATGAGATGAGATGAGACTTGCTGTGGTCCAGGAGGACATGTATCAAACACTTCAGGAAGTGCTGGTGTTGAACTCATGCGCACCTGCTTGATCCTGCTCTCCATACCACGTGTTCCAGGTGCCCACCAGCTCGCACGGATAATCAGGGTTGGCATGGATAGATGGCAAGACCTGTTCACTGTGTGTGCAAAAGCAGTGATTACATTAATTAATTAATATAAACTCCTCAGCATTCGACTGCTGTCAGTTAGACTGCTCCATGAACACACCCAGCTACACTTTATATTTAAAAAAAAATTTTTTTTTTTTTTTACACATAATTCTGCTACCATTAAAAGTACAAGAGTGTGTTACATTGATTTGCACGTGGAACCAAAGCACAGCTTTGCTTTCCCAAACATTAAAGATCTGAGCAAATTATTATTATTATTATTATTATTATCATCATCTCCCAAAGCACAAAGATGTAAAGTATGCATTTGATCAAAGCAGCAAAACAAACATGAAGGCAGTCACTGTGAATCTGCATAAAGGTTTAGAAAGAAAACTACTAATAATGACTGAGTACTAATCAAATTTTGGACTTGTTAGGGGAGAAGTCATGAAAACACCAACTACTACACAGCACCATCTCAATATGGATGATCTTACCAAAGTTTGTTATAATCATCAAGGCACTCAGGCTTGACATTGTGAACTGTAAAAGAAAGGCATGTTATGCACTGAAACACACTGTGCCTCGACTGACTAAAGGAACAAATCTGCACGTTACACTACACTGTAATCTTGCCTGACAAACAAACGCAACAGGAGTTGCGCATTAGGCTTGTGCGATATAATGATTTAATTGTCTCAACACAATATTACACTTCTACGATATACAGTGACGTTTACTCTAATTATATATTTTACTATAAATATGCAGGTGATGATAGAAAATCGTGTGTGCTGACAGTTTGAATTTTTCGACCAATTTCTCAAATCACCACCTCGAGCGACTCGGCAAAATGGCGGCCAACGGCTTCGTCACCATAAGTGAGCAAGAATTACAAATGATGAAAGAAAATGCTGTTCCTAAAATAAAAGCACGAAAGATCCTCCGAAGTTTGGTCTAAAACTATTCAAAGGTAAAGTGGAATTGTGATTTATTTTATCAATTTCAAAACAAAGGATTTTGTGCGAGTTGGAGTAGAGAAGTGACAAGTCTGTGCCGCAAAGTTGTTACATTTACATACCGCTTTTGAAGTTTAAAATAAATTAATACAATTATTATTATTTTTAAAATAATCTGTGTATTTATACTAAAACAATTATCCACCTCAGGCTCAGTGAACAATAACCTCGACTTGATCTCACTGATATTCACGTCACCTTCAGAGAATAATTGTTAATTATAATATTTCCACACCGTTAACCTTTACACATTTTGCGTAGGAGCTCTACAGTTTAACCCCAAAGTACATTAATATGAGTTACAACTCAAAAACTCATGTTATTGAATGTTTTGAGTTCGTTAATTCTATCAACGTCCAGTACGTTTGACTTCGCTAACATCAGATATTTATTTATTACAATCGATGCTGAAAATGGTCCTTTCACTTTATTTTGACTTACAAGTATGAAATCTGATGCTTTATAAAATGTTAAATGTATAATTAGATAAACAGAATGTGATTAAATGCTGTCCTGCGCTGTTCATCTCTCAGACACGTTCAAACGCTCCGAGTGGCAGATTAACAGCGAAAACGTCAGCCACGACGGTGCACGATATTATATTCGACGACAATATGGAAACAAATTATAATAAAAATGCTCCATTATGATGTTTTACTTTCTTACGACACGTTACTGCAGAATCACCTATAAATACACCATCACACAGCTGTTTCCCATACTTGCCAACTCTACTGATTCACGCAGTCGTCTACCAATTTTAGTTCTAAAATAATACCGCGTTATAAAATAATCAGCGAGCATTGCTGTTGGATTTGCTCTTCTGATCTCGCTTCAGCTGTTTTCAGCACAGAGGATACAAGTCTATAGACCCTTTTCACGTGACGTCACGACAATCGCGGCCGCCATTTTGGACATGTACTACCAGTAGTTTACCACAGCCAACATTGAGGAACGGCAGCAAAGAAAGTTTTTACTTTCAGCAAGACTTCCATCATGCCACTATATTGTTGTGCACCTGGATGTAGTAACCATCAACAAACAAGGCAAGGGTTATCATTTTATCGGATCCCGACGGAGAAGATGGATAGCGGCCATTAACAGGAAAGATTGGCAGCCCTCGGCATACCAACGCTTGTGTAGTGACCACTTTGTTGGAGGTAAGACGAATAAAATTAGCCAGAAAAGGCATTACATTGCTGCTAACATTCTGTGGCGGCGAGTGTGTAACCAAATAGGCTAAAATAACCCATTGTAACCTCTTTGTTCTTCTGTAGTAGCTATTGTTGACTAGCTAATGTCAACAACATAGCTAGTATGTTACTGTAGCAATGTTTACGTTCAGTCATTTGGATGACTGTTAAAACCTTTCAGTCTCAAGTTTTCCCTTTACTGTATTTACTAGTTTACTGTAATTATGATCCAGCAGCTATTTACACTGGATCCAGTGTAAATAGCTGCCGGAGCGCGCTCCGGCTTGTTCCCCCTCAAATTAAGCAGCGCGCTCCAGCTTGCTCCCGGAGTGCTCCAGCCGAGGTTCCCCTCAAATTAAGCAGCGCGCCGGAGCGCGCTGCTTAATTTGAGGGGGAGCAAGCCGGAGCGCGCTCCGTAACCTCGGCCGGAGCACTCCTGGAGCAAGCCGGAGCGCGCTCCGGAACCTCGGACGTTGGCGTGTATGTGTATGGCGATGGGTTTTTAACGACATAGGTATACAGATCATGTGGGCTGAAGTCAGGTAAAGATGAGGGCTTCGTGTACTTCCGTACGTCAGTGAACAATCCTGGTGGAAGCAGGTAAACGTCGTTCTCTAAGCCTGCTAACCTCAATTTTTGCAAATACCTCTCCCTCTGCTCGCCCTGTAAATGCCCTGCGTCGCTGGATAGTGAAGGTGTTTTCTGCATCTCGCTCCTTTTTCTTTTATGTTTTTCGTTTGTCGCCTTCCTCGCATTCAAACTGATTCGAGCCGAAGTCCACTACATGTCCAAAATGGCGGTCGCGTTTACGAAGGTCACATGACTGAAAAGGGTCTATAACATCAACGAGTCATTAAGTGAAGCTGAGAGCCAATGGAATGGCACAATAATGATGCTGAATCTAAATCGTATCGCTCTATCGTGCCATTTCATTGGCTCTCAGCAATGAGCTCATATTACAACAAATCGTGCCAGTATTTGTAAAAACCAAACACGCGTTGGTGATCATGAACAATGAAAACTCTGAAGGAAAAAAAAAAAAAAAGATTTGCAATGACAAGTTCAAGGCGACTTGGTCGTCAGATGATCCAGCATCAAAGCGAGGTGAGAAGCAGCGTTTTGTGACGTACGTTCTTTAACAATTTTCTTCAAACATACACTCGGAACGCAGGAGAATACACCATTTTACATTCTGAAAATGTTCCATGGTGGTGGGGGTCTTGATGCGTACCCCCAGACCCTCTAGAAGGGCACGGCTGCGTCACGCAATCTGGTCTCCTGCTTTTCATTCTCAGGGGGTTGGCAAGTATGGTTTCTGTGATTATCTCTGCCTAGTAAGCAGTTCCTGACCACATCGCTAGTGGTATTGTCCCACCCACCCAAACAATTCAATTGTTTATAGTTAGTTTTTGTTTTTTTTCTTTTTTAGACATCTAATTTTTGGGTTTGTTTACCTGACATGTTTCGACGTACAACTTCCGTCTTCCTCAGAGTGTCACCGGATGTTATTGGTGACGCATCTTTTATCAGCTGCTGTTTCTGAAGGCGTGGCCTTCCTGTCTGGTTTGACAGGTCGGTCACGCCTTCTACTGTCTGTTCGTCCCCTGCAAGATGTCACTCCAGGTATGGGAGAGCATGTATGCGCCCTCATCCCGCTTGATGGTCCTCGGGCTTCGCTTACGGATCTCCATGGCCTCCCTGATCCAGCGCTGATGTTTGTTATCTTCTGTGCGGATGACTCTGGCATTCCCCCAGTCCATAATGTGATTTTCCCTTTTACAGTGATCTGTTATAGCTGACTTATAATTTTCCTGTTGTGCCTTTTCTTTTATTGTTCGGGTTTGTCTTGTAGCTGTCTCCTTTTCGCACTCTTTCTTATGTTCATGTTTTCTTGTGTTGAAACTCCTTCCTGTCTCCCCAATATAAGTTTTATTGCATAATTGACATGGAATCTCATATATGGTGTTGCATCTGTTGTCCGGATGTATTCTGTCTTTGGGATGAACCAGGATCTGACGGAGTGTTGTGTATGGTTTGACAGGTGTGTTAATGTTATGTTTCCTCATTACTCTTTGAATGCGTTCAGTTATTCCCCTGATGTATGGTAATGTCACTACTCCCCTGTGTTCTTGTTTGTTAGTTTGTTTTTTCTCTTTCTTCTGTGTTTTGTTGTTCTTAACCTGTTCCGCCCCTTTGGATATTGCCCATTGTGGATATTGACATGCCTTCAGTGCGTGTTGTATATGTTGTTCCTCCTGTTCTTTGTCCTGTGGATCTGTAATTATTGCTGTGCGTTCATGTAATGTTCTAACTACGGATATTTTGTGCATTATGGGGTGTTCGGAAGTCCAGTTTAAATATTCAGAAACAGCAGCTGATAAAAGATGCGTCACCAATAACATCCGGTGACACTCTGAGGAAGACGGAAGTTGTACGTCGAAACATGTCAGGTAAACAAACCCAAAAATTAGATGTCTGATGAAAAAAAACAAAAACTAACTATATTTAATATAAGACATAATGAACATAATCGAAAGAATTCAATTGTTTTTTTTTTAAACAGTAAGTCACGAGCACGGAAAAATAAATAAATAGAGAGCTAGATAAATATCGCACAAGCCTATCCTATCACATAGAAGTGTATGCTGATTAAACGGAACGTACACTGAATTTTATACAGGTTATGGTCTTCTTTCTTGGCCAGCAGATGAGAATGTGCGTCCTTCCTGGGATCAACTTTTCGCACAAAGAGAGACTTAAACCAGCTGTCTTCTCGGTTTAGGTTTGAGGACGCAGACAGGGCTCTGAGGAGACAAAGGAAGATTTATAAACTGTAGGAAATGGCTGAGATTGTGCATGAAAAGAGGAGCGAGAGAAGATACGGTCAGAAGAGAAGAAGATTATTTCATGAGTCAGAGTTTCACACACGATTCCTTTTTCCTTGACAGCAGACAGCCATGACACTGCTGAACTTTTCTTCTCATCTACTACCTCACCTCAGACCTACACACTCACATGCTCCTGTACATTACTCTCCACTAATTAGACATTCATATGAAGCTTCAAAACTGTCCCTGGCCACAAAATGCAACAGTGAACCCGTGTTTCTGAAGATGACCTTGAGCTCCACAGCTCGTCCCAATGCTGTGTGTTTATGCTCTGGAAACCTGCAGCTGCTCCAACTTCCAACAAAAACAGCACTCTTTTTCTTGTCAAACTCACTTCTAGGTTTAACTCTTATTATTATGAGACGCTCTGGAACCGAAATATGAGCTAGGACATTTGTATTCGAGTAAATTTCCACAGGAACGCTGTTAACGCGCAGACCACTCAAATGGCTGTGTGGTTAACTAGCATTAGCATGCTAAAGGGAATGAAACTCCGCTGAGGCGGAAACAAAAAGTAAAATACACGGTGATAAATCATTCATAAACCCAATGTGTCGTTTTGACATCTCGTACTTCAAAAATGGAGCTCACCTGATAGCTAATCCCGCCTGCTGTTTAGGTCGTAGCCCGCTGTTAGCCTGGTGCAGGCCCTTCCCCAGGCTCTGAAGGACTCTGGCCGCCATTTTTCCTCAGTGTCGAGCGGCCGCGGTTCCTGCTACATAACCCCAGCCCGGACTGCGCCGCCATTCCGCCCTCCACCACTAGAGGGCAGCACAGGGTCATGCAGAGCACAACAGTGTTACCGCCAAAAATCTCTAGTGAAATTTTGTTTAGAAATCAGAGATGGACAGAGAACCCAACTTCATTACTTTAGTCAAAGTTCAGATCCCACTGGTTAAATGCTTCTCTGATACAAGTGAAAGTTGTCCAGTCAAATTTTCACTGAAATTAAAGTACTGAAGTCTTCTTCTTCTTCTGGCTGCTCCCAATTAGGGGTCTCCACAGTGGATCTTTGGTCTCCATTGCTCCCTGTCTTCCGCATCCTTCTCTACCACACCTGCCACTTTCATGTCCTCTGTATCTCCTTGTTTTCGTTTGCCTGGCAGCTCCATCCTCAACATTGTCCTTCCCACATCTCTTCTCAGAGGTACGGTGGCGTAGCGGTTAGCGCTGTCGCCTCACAGCAAGAAGGTCCGGGTTCGAGCCCCGTGGCCGGCGAGGGCCTTTCTGTGCGGAGTTTGCATGTTGTCCGCGTGGGTTTCCTCCGGGTGCTCCGGTTTCCCCCCACAGTCCAAAGACATGCAGGTTAGGTTAACTGGTGACTCTAAGGCCAAGTTTACATTAGACCGTATCTGTCTCGTTTTCTTCGCAGATGCACTGTCCGTTTACATTAAACCGCTGGGAAACAGGAATTCGCCAGGGTCCACGTATTCAATCCAGATCATGTCAGCTCCGGTGCCGTGTAAACATTGAGAATACGCGGATACGCTGTGCTGAGCTCTAGCTGGCGTCGTCATTGGACAACGTCACTGTGACATCCACCTTCCTGATTCGCTGGCGTTGGTCATGTGATGCGACTGCTGAAAAACGGCGCAGACTTCCGCCTTGTATCACCTTTCATTAAAGAGTATAAAAGTATGAAAATACTGCAAATACTGATGCAAATACTGCCCATTGTGTAGTTATGATTGTCTTTAGGCTTGCCATCCTTCCACTTGCAAGTGGTAAGTGATATGCGCTGGGATCACACACACAGCGGCTCAGTCCCGAATCATTGCTTGTGCACTTCACTCGCGTGCTCTGTGAGCTGCGCAAGGCCGGAGTGCGCACCCTCCAGAGGGCACTCGCTGTTCAGGGCGGAGTGATTTGGAGCGCAGGATGCCTGCGGAGCCGAGCGTATCCGTGTATTGGTGTTGCTGTGTGCACGCAAATCGTGTATTGGTGTTGCTGTGTGCACGCTAATCGTTTTAAAAATGTTAATCTGATGATCCGCTGATATGGTCTAATGTAAACATGGGCTAAATTGACCGTAGGTGTGAGTGTGAATGGTTGTCTGTGTCTGTGTGTCAGCCCTGTGATGACCTGGCGACTTGTCCAGGGTGTACCCCTAGCCTGGGCCCGCCCATCCTAAGTGTGACGCAACACGAGGGCCTGTTGCAAGCTTAGTCTGGCAAAGCAAGCTATCTCCAGCTCTTCCAAGCTCCCGAAAAATCGGGAGCCAATCAACTTTGAGCATCTCCAACAGCCCTGGGTAGAGGCGTGTTCAAGGCAGTGACGTAGTAGAACTGCGACCGGAAGCCATAGATTGTTTACAGAATCTATGCTGGAAGCGCTTCATTCACTAGAAACATTACGAACATGGAGCAGCGGCAAGCCTTTGACACAGCGGTAGATGCTGTATTGAAAGCATTCAATGGGAAGTTCTCATTGAAAACGGAGCAAAGAGCAGCCCTGGAGGTATTTATCTTCTTCCTGTTACTCAAGCAGTTTGCGTCGCGTCACATACGTCAGAGGAAAGAGTGATGTGATTGGTTTAAGCTTCGTCACAGCCTTTTCTGGCTTCGACCAGTAGCAAACTGAGGCATTTCAGGGAGGCGGGTCAACCACGCCTTTGGGAAACGGTTGGGCTTAATATCTTTGCCAGACCAAATGCTCGCAGAGCTTTGAAGTCGCGTTAGCCAGACTAGTGTACCCCGCCTTTCGCCCATAGTCAGCTGGGATAGGCTCCAGCTTGCCTGCAACCCTGTAGAACAGGATAAAGCGGCTAGAGATAATGAGATGAGATGAGACATCTCTTCTCAGGATGTGCCCATACCATCTCAGTCTCATCTCTCTTAGCTTAATTCCCAAGCTCTCCACATGTGCTGTCCCTCTGATGTGCTCGTTCCTTATCCTGTCCAACCTCCCATCACAAACCTTAACATCTTCAACTCCGCCACCTCCAACTTTGCCTCCTGTCTCTTCGTTAAGGGTACGGTCTCCAATCCATACATCACAGCTGGTCTCACTACTGTCTTATACATCTTACCTTTCCGATCACAAATGACTCCCGAAATCCTTCTCCAACTGCATGACCCTGCCTGCACTCTCTTTCTCACCTCACTATCGCAGCCCCCATTTTCCTGCACAGTTGACCCCAGGTACTTGAATTCACCAACTTTCTTTACGTCTACTCCTTGCATCTTCACTACAGTCTCATCCCCATTCTCATTGATGCACATGTATTCTGTTTTGCTACTGCTCACCTTCATTCCTCTTCGTTCCAATGCATACCTCCATCTCTCCAAACCCAACTCAACGTCCTTTCTACTTTCACCACATATCACAATATCCTCCGCAAACATCATGTTCCATGGTGACTCTTGCCTCACTTCGTCCGTCAAGCTATCCATCACTATGGCAAACAAGAAAGGACTCAAAGCAGATCCTTGATGGAGTCCCACCTTCACCTTGAACCATTCAGTTGTTCCAACTGCACACCTCACTGCTGTTTCACTGTTCTCAGACATGTCTTGGACCACTCTAATATACTTCTCATTCACTCCACACTTTCTCATACAATACCATAACTCATCTCTCGGCACTCTATCATATGCCTTCTGCAGGTCTACAAACACCAGTGTAGCTTTCTCTGGCCTTCATGCGGAATGAAAAGAGAAGTTAAAGTACTGAAGTATTTGCTTTTAAAAACACTTAAGTATTAAAAGTGCATTTTCTGTCAATGCATCGTTGCATTATTGCCACAACGCTGACAAAACCTAACACCGTTAGCAAAGACAGAAATGTGAATTCACAAAATGAACGCATGCTGTGCATCATGGTGGTTTAACATTAAGCTAGCTAGTCAGTGATGCTCCACCTGACATGCTAGCAAACGCTTTTTAAACTCAGAAATCATATTCGGTAGCTAGCGCTACTAGAAAAGAAAGATTTCTACATTGTTTATTTGGCAAGATTATGCTAAAACACAGTATTTCTGAAATCACTTCAGATAAGTTAATGTTATTCATGTTAGCGTAAGTCATAAGTTTCTAAAAAATATAATACTCAAAGTACAGATACTCAAAAAGTGTACTTAAGTACAGTACTCAAGTAAATGTACTTCGTTACTGTCCACTGTTAGAAAGTGAGTTTGTGGTATCCTTCTTAACTTTTTTTTTTTTAATGTCACTTGTGTGTGTGGCCTTAGGCAGAAAAGCAAGTACTGATTTAATTTGACCTTAAACAGAAGAGCAATTACTGACTACGCCACCAGGGGACTTTCACCCCAGGAATCTCATCTCATTATCTGTAGCCGCTTTATCCTTCTACAGGGTCGCAGGCAAGCTGGATCCTATCCCAGCTGACTACGGGCGAAAGGCGGGGTACACCCTGGACAAGTCGCCAGGTCATCACAGGGCTGACACATAGACACAGACAACCATTCACACTCACATTCACACCTACGCTCAATTTAGAGTCACCAGTTAACCTAACCTGCATGTCTTTGGACTGTGGGGGAAACCGGAGCACCCGGAGGAAACCCACGCGGACACGGGGAGAACATGCAAACTCCGCACAGAAAGGCCCTCGCCAGCCACGGGGCTCGAACCCAGACCTTCTTGCTGTGAGGCGACAGCGCTAACCACTACACCACCATGCCACCCCACCCCAGGAATATTAACCAGAAAACACTTCAATGTTGACATGCAAGATTCATTTGACTAAAGACACCAGAGACCAAAGTTATGAAAATACAAAAAGGTTATTTTATTTTATTACAATGTTTACAAAAATAAAAGTTCTTTCCTTTACTTCAGAAACAATCACTTTCATTCACACTCACAATCCAAAGGTTTGACTGACATGTATGTGGGGTACGGGAGAAATCAATATTAACAGGGCTGAGGCCTACCAGCAGAGGGCAAGATACCAGGAGACGGAGAAGGGATCCAAGGAGGCACACCATGCAAGCACACCACTCACTGTAAACCAAATCGAAATAAATCAAAATAAAAAAAAAACACAGCAAAAGGAAAATTCCACACAGGCACACGTGAACACACACACACGGAAAATGGGGGAACACCACCACCTAGGGGATCAGCTGCCACCCCGCCTTGGGCACTCAGCACCTGAAAAGTAAATAAACAGAAAGGAGGTATGAGGAGAGAAAATCAAACAAAGAAACCAAGAAATAACACAGCTTGGTCACAACAAACTAACCAATTAAAACGCACAACCACACACGATGTAGACTAAGGGAGGGGAACTACGTGGACCACTGATGATCCACAGCTTGCAATGGCCTCCCACCAGTACTGGCATACAGCTGGCAACAAAAGGCTGCTTGCCACGGCAGAAAAGGTTGGCAGACGTGGTTGCTAGCCACACACAAATTCACATAAAATAAGCTCTTGTGAGCATTAAACCAAATAAACAGATAAGAAATAAAGAAAAAGCATTAACATAAATCAGGCCCAATAAGATAGCCCACTGGCTATCCGCAGCTATAGAAAAAAAGGCCTCCTGCCAACAGGTGGAACCTGAGCAGGGCTAAAGCAAATAAACAAAAATACCCAATTTAACAGAAAAGAAAATATCCCTCACACCACACTCCAAGCACACATACACGCACACTGATTATAGATGAATGATGAACACACACACACACACACACACGCTACAAAGGTTAAAACTAGTGTTAAAGTGCTGTGGTGGTCGGTGGTTTCGCAGCCCTCCTCATGCAGGCAGCTGCACCAATCAGAGAAAGCAGCACTCGGCAGAAACGGGTTGGCAAGAACAGCAGCAAACCCGGACCAAAACCGGCAACCCCAAGCGATCCAAGACTTCTCGCCTAATCCCAGCGAGGCTCACAGAATTCCATGGGTATCTGCACTTAGTAACAGACGCCAAGAGAATGTTCGGAAATCACCGCACACAAAATACACAGCTGGGCAAGACCGAAAGAAAGCCAAACGGTGGATGCACAGTCACCGGCAGACAAGAAATCACGTCGCAGGAAGATGCACTGCTGACAAGAAGTGGACAAAGCCAAACGGTGGGAGCACGGCCACAGATAAACAGGAAGGAGTGTGACAGGAACCAGCGAGGGGGGGGGACAGGTCGTCACGCCTCCAGAGTTCAAAATCACTCTACCATAAATAGGCTGGCGACGCACGCCATTGGTTGAGGCTGCCCCAATTACTAAGAAGCACTTAACTCAGTGCGTCTCGCCACATGTGGTTCTTCACCAGTCTGTTGCTACAAATTTGGAAGCCACAACTGTATCGATTACAGTGTCCCTTCACTGGAACCAGTGACCTCATAGTAAGAAGGTTCTGGGTTCGAACCTCATGTCTGACTGCGGTCTTTCTGTCTGGAGGTTGCATGCATGCCTGTGTGGGCTTCTTCAGGGTGCTCTTGTTTCCGCCAACAATCCAAAGACTTGCGGGTCAACTCCTCTAAATCCCCCATAGGTGTGAATTATGTTACATCTCGCAGATGCTCTCACCCACAGTGACGTACAACATACCCAGAGCAGCCTGGGGAGCAGTAGGGGGCTCGCTGCCTTTCTCAAAGGCACTTCAGCCATTCCTGATGGTCCAGGGAACTAAACCAGCGACATTTTGGTCCCAAAGCTGCTTCTCTAACTGTTAGATGGTTGTTCTTCTGTGTAGCCCTGTGATAGATTGGTCAAGTCAAGTCAAGATTATTTGTATAGCGCGTTTAACAACAGACATTATCTCAAAGCAGCTTTACAAAAAATTAGAGACTTTAAACAAATGTCCCTAATAAATGTATTTATCCTGGATAATCAAGCCTGAGGTGATGGTGGGAAGGAAGTGAGGTGATGTTTTGAAGTTCAGGAGACACTTAAGTCCTCAGATGTGTTTTTGTTTACTGTTTGATCATGGTTGCCATATTGTACACTAATGCGTATATGCGCAATACCCACGTCTTTAAAGGGGTTTCTGTGGATCTTTGTGAATGATTTACCTAGAAGAGAAAAGCAGGGAGGATTGAGAATCGAGCGGCTGTGGTTTGTTTACACCCGATACTGAAACTTATAGCATCCTAGCAACCATCACAAAAGATGCGTACAAAAAGCCCAGAAATTCCTCCTTACCTGGGCAAAAACAAGACAGTAGTAGATATCTTGTAGTGTCCTGATGCCCAGACCTTTAACCCAACCACATATAAAAAGTTGTTCTCCTCCATGCTCTTCCAGGTTTTCATCTGTGTCCCCGTGTAGAACGATGTCTGCAGCACCAGGTAGTTTGAGATGTCAGGGAACTCAACGGTTGGATAATTTTCCAACTCATAGGAAAAATTCTGGGGCGGCACGGTGGTGTAGTGGTTAGTGCTGTCGCCTCACAGCAAGAAAGTCCTGGGTTCGAGCCCCGTGGCCGGCGAGGGCCTTTCTGTGCGGAGTTTGCATGTTCTCCCCGTGTCCGCGTGGGTTTCCTCCGGGTGCTCCGGTTTCCCCCACAGTCCAAAGACATGCAGGTTAGGTTAACTGGTGACTCTAAATTGACCGTAGGTGTGAATGGTTGTCTATGTATCAGCCCTGTGATGACCTGGCGACTTGTCCAGGGTGTACCCTGCCTTTCGCCCATCGTCAGCTGGGATAGGCTCCAGCTTGCCTGCAACCCTGTAGAAGGATAAAGCGGCTAGAGATAATGAGATGAGGAAAAATTCTTCTTTGTTAGTGTGTAAAGATCGAATCCCATTGAGTGGTTTCTATATCCACTTCTTGGTTTTAATAACTTGCTTGTTTGCTGAACACAAACATGGCAATAAGTTCTTGCGTTAATGGGCCAGACTCCACTTTTGGATCATTAATCCCTTTTGACTGAGAATGCCCTGCATGCATGGGTTTGGCTTCTGGCACATCCATACAGTTTTAAATACAATACCTGCAATTAAAACCAGTTTGTTTATTTTTATTGTATTTATTTACTTCCTGGGCTCCCATCTGCAACAGGGAGTGATGTCGCATCCCATTAATACACTTTACAATAGATTATTAGATTATAATAGAATAGAGGAGCTAAAATAAATGGGGATCTTTTTTGGGACATGTTAGAAGTATGAAAAGGTTGAGAGCTCCTGCAAGAACGCATTTTCTTTAGAGTGCTTCTTCTGGGAGACGCTCTTGGTCCAGTCAGCCAATGGCATCGTTTGTGGGCGGTGCTAGAGTGTGAAAGAGCCAATGAGCATGAGGATTTTCTCACACAACGTTAAGCACGTGGCGCGCATGCGTGGTCCTGTGAGTTACACATAGCTGCCGCAGTGGGGCCAGCTGTTGTAATGCAATATCGCAGACGGCTCTTCAGTTTAATAATTACATTTTGCATAAGTTTTTCATGAAATGCGTAAATTAAGGCCATTTTTGGAGAGGAGAGAGTGAAGTTCTTCAGTCCAACCGTCTTTCATCGAACACACACCCGTGAGTGACTCATTTATTTATTTCTGCTATATGTTTTAAAGTCAAGTTTATTTGTAAAGCGCTTTTAACAATAAACATCGTCGCAAAGCAGCTTTATAGAATTTTAATGACTTAAAACATGAGCTAATTTTATCCCTAATCTATCCCCAATAATCAAGCCTGTGGTGATGGTGGCGAGATAAAACTCCCTCAGACGACATGAGGAAGAAACCTCGAGAGGAACCAGACTCAAAAGGGAACCCATCCTCATTTGGGTGATATCAGACAGCATGATGATAACATTTTTAACAGTTTTAACTAGGGCTGTCAAACGATTAAAAAATTTAATGGTGATTAATCTCAGAATTTCATATAGTTAATCGCGATTAATCAAGGCAAGGTAAGTTTATTTATATAGCACATTTCATACACAATGGCAGTTCAATGTGCTTTACAGAAGTAAAAACAAAAACAGTAAACAATAGAGAAATAAAATTACATAAAAAATTGTATTTTTATTCTAAAACAATTAATTAAAAGAATTAAAAGAAAATAATAAGAATTAAACAATAGTAGAAATAAAGTAATAAAATAAAGTAGAAATAGGAGGAGAAAAAAAGAAACCAGCAGAATAGAATAAAGAATAAAATAGAATAAAGTTAAAATTAAAGTAAATTTAAAACATGCAGAGAAAGTAAAAATTATTAAAAAAAAAAGAAGACAATATTAATTATTTAACAGAAAGCATCTGAAAACAGCTTGGTCTTTAACCTAGATTTAAAACTGCCAACAGCAGGAGCATTTTTAATGTCGTCTGGCAGTTGGTTAATCTGGCAATTGATAAATCTATGTAAATGAATAAGGCTTTTAAAGTGAAATGTTATGATTAAAATGAACACATTTTATGCTAAAAGTACTTGTTAAAAACTGCTGGGACAAGAGAAAATGGTAAGGGAGTTTATTCACTCACATACTAGGCAGTACTGAACATACAAAACACAAAATTGGATTTTGTGATGGATTAGGGAGCTGTAGTCTCAAATATAAAACATGTCACATACTACTGTGTCTCAGTTCAGACGTGTGACAAAAGAAAATAAAAATGAAATAAAACTTCAATTGTGCTGGAGTTGTATTTAGTCACAGCCTATAGGACTTCACAGTGCTGTGCAAACAAAAATAAATTGCAGTTGGACTTCAATAAAGGGGCGGCACGGTGGTGTAGTGGTTAGCGCTGTCGCCTCACAGCAAGAAGGTCCGGGTTCGAGCCCCGTGGCCGGCGAGGGCCTTTCTGTGCGGAGTTTGCATGTTCTCCCCGTGTCCGCGTGGGTTTCCTCCGGGTGCTCCGGTTTCCCCCACAGTCCAAAGACATGCAGGTTAGGTTAACTGGTGACTCTAAATTGAGCGTAGGTGTGAATGTGAGTGTGAATGGTTGTCTGTGTCTATGTGTCAGTCCTGTGATGACCTGGTGACTTGTCCAGGGTGAACCCCGCCTTTCGCCCGTAGTCAGCTGGGATAGGCTCCAGCTTGCCTGTGACCCTGTAGAACAGGATAAAGCAACTACAGATAATGAGAATGAGACTTCAATAAAGACATTTAGTGTCATATCCCAGTGCTACAGCATACTGAAATCTCACTTTACAAAAGTATTTTAGAACTGCAAAGTGCATACCAAAACCAACTCAATCACACTGTCTTCTTTTGAAATGAAAATTTTGAAATTAAACTTCCCGTTTAACAGACCTTTCTCCATCACTCACACTTACTCTTATTGAAGCAGCGCGCGACAAGCCTCAACAGGAACTACGGGTGACTCGCAGGACCAAATTAGAATTTGCGTTAACGGCACTATATTTTTTTAATCGCGATAAATTGAGATCGCGTTAATGCGTTATTATTGCGTTAACTTCGACAGCCCTAGTTTTAACATGAAGTCAGTTTCGTTGATGTTATAAACTCTTCATTGATGGGAACTTGAGTGCAAAACTGTTCATGACAACTGCAGTCCTAAAGTTAGCAAGCCAACTGTAGTCCTCAGCCATAAAAGCATTACTGTAAGAGTCCAGAGTGTCTTCCAAGTGTGACTTTTAACTGTCCATATGTGATGAGACTCCAACCAGACGTAGGGCATCAGGATGGATCAGGCAGGTCCGAGGAGCAGAAGAGGTTCAGCATCTTGATCTCAGGATTGACATGTAACTCAGAGGGACAGACAGAGAGAGGGGTATCTCCAAGATCCTTGAAAAAGCTGTGGCACAGCAGTTATGCTCATATTTACATAGGAATAACATCCATGAAATGTATCAGTCAGGATTTAGACCTCATCATAGCACAGAGACAGCTCTGGTTAAAGTAGTAAACGACCTCCTGTTGGCGTCTGATCAGGGCTGTGTCTCGCTGCTTATGTTGCTTGACCTTAGTGCAGCATTTGATACCATTGATCATTCCATTCTTCTGGATAGACTAGAAAAATGTTGTGGGAGTTAAGGGAACGGCCCTCTCCTGGCTCAGCTCTTATTTAACTGATCGCTATCAGTATGTTGATGTAAATGGTGATTTTTCTAGATGTACTGAGATAAAGTTTGATGTTCCACAAGGTTCTGTCTTGGGTCCACTGCTTTTTTTCTTTATATATGTTCCCTCTGGGTGATATTATTCATAAGCATGGTATTAGTTTCCACTGTTATGCTGATGACACACAGTTGTATGTTTCTGCAAAACCTGATGAGAGACACCAGCTTAATAGAACTGAGGAATGTGTGAAGGACATTAGACACTGGATGCTTATTAACTTCCTTCTGCTTAACTCTGACAAGACTGAAGTACTTGTACTCGGACCACATGCAGCTAGAAGTAAGTTTTCTGATTCCACAGTAACTCTGGATGGCCTTTCTGTTTCTTCATGTGCAGCAGTAAAAGACCTCGGAGTGATTATTGACCCCAGTCTTTCATTCGAAACTCACATTGATAACGTTACCCGGATAGCTTTCTTTCATCTCAGAAATATTGCTAAGATAAGAAATTTCATGTCACTACCTGACGCTGAAAAACTAGTTCATGCTTTCGTTCCCTCCAGGTTGGATTATTGTAATGCCTCACTGTCTGGATGTTCCAATAAGTGCATAAACAAGCTCCAGTTAGTTCAAAATGCAGCAGCAAGAGTCCTTACTAGAAATAGAAAATATGACCCCATCACCCCTGTCTTATCCACACTGCATTGGCTCCCGATCAAATTTCGTATTGTTTATAAAATACTACTATTGACCTTTAAAGAACTGAATGTTCTCGCACCACAGTACCTGAGTGAACTTCTGCTCCTCTATGACCCGCATCGCCTACTTAGATCAAAAGGTGCAGGCTATCTGCTGGTACCTCGTATAGTGAAGGCTACATCGGGGCGGAGCCTTTTCTTACAAAGCCCCACAGTTATGGAACAGCCTTCCAAGTAGTGTTCGGGAATCAGACACAGTCTCAGCATTTAAGTCTCGGCTGAAAACAGATCTGTTTAGTCAAGCCTTGTGTTAATGGTGTTTATGAGGTAAAGGTGTAGATCTGGAGGATCCTCAGACAGAGTGTTTTGGTAAACTGGGTTGTATGGATGCTGTCAGTCCCCACTCGCTTGCTCACTCGAGTTTGTTGACAGTGTAGTGGCTGCTGCTTTATGTCCCGGGGCCCCTCATGCCTGTGTTACCTTCTGGCTCTCCCTTTTTAGTTATGCAGGGATGAGAGTTTTCCGCTTTTCGGCGGATTTCCACTTTTTCTGAGTCAAAAACGACCTTTTTATATTATGCCAAATCCGTTGAGGATTTTTTTTATTAATTTCGGGGGGTTGGGGTATGTTCCTTCATGCTGTTCAAACTTTATTAACTCCAACGATGTTTACACATTATTTGTAAGTCGCCATCTTTAGTCTCGTTTAATCTTGTTGAATGTGATGTAAAATTCGTGTTATCTACATTGTTATTGGTCGAGACCATAATAGCCAGTCAAAACAGTTTTTACAAAGACACCCACATCCGCTTTCTTTTATCAAAACTTACACATGTTCGTGAGCTGCATATCAAAAATATGCTCCTCTAATCGGCGTTTTTTCTCAAGATGCCGAATACTATTGATAAGCGAGATGAAGCGAAGGTATGTGAAATTGATGCTGGTATAAAAAACAAGTTTAGCAAAGGAAAGCAAGAGAGCCAGGTTAGAGCATGTAAAAACACAGGAGGCGCTGGCTAATGAAAGAAAAAGGAAAAAAGAGAGGACTGATGAGCTTTTGGCTTTGGCCAAGAAGCTGAAGTCTAAATGATCAAATGAAAATTTGTTTCAAAAATAACTGGGAACTGTAAATAACTCTTAACTGTAAAAAGTGTGAATAGACATTTTCCTTTTGAAGAAAACATACAAGTGATGCGGACAGTAAGATAAAGACAGTCCCCATAAAATACGCATTTGTTTGATTCAATACATTGAATATATGATCATTTGAATTATAGCTGACAGTGTTGATAACTGTCTAACTTTAAAGTTTAAATAGACATTGTGAAGAAATCATATACAAGTAAAGTGGACATTAGGAAAAGACAGTTTCCATAAGATATGAATGTTTTTATTTAATTCAATATATGAAAATTTGAATTATTAATGGAACTGTAAATAACTATGAATTTTAATGGACATTTTTTAGAAAAACAAGTGATGTTGACAATGAGTAATAACCAGTCCCCATAAAATGTAGATATTATTTTGAATTATTGCAATACACATATTGATTTTGATACATATTGTTCTATATAATAGTGTTTTTATTTCAGTAAGTATTAAAATAGGCATCAGGTGTTTTAATTAACTACAGCTCAGATTGCAGGAAATAAGGTGTGTAAGGTCTCATTTTGAAAAAAAATTCCCGGGGGGTCCCCCCGGACCTCCCTTATTACAGATTTTCTGCTTTTTTCATCAGGACCCACTCTCATCCCTGGTTATGCTGTCATAGTTAGTTGCCGGAGTCCCTGCTTGTACTCAGTGCAATATGTATACTGTTCCTACTTATTCAGGTGACATTGGGCATACCTAACAACCTGTGTTCCCCCCCAAAATCTGTCCCTCTGAGTTACATGTCGGTCCTGGGATTGAGATGCTGAACCTCTTCTACTCCTCAGACCTGCCTGATCCACCCTGGTGCCCTGTGTCTGGTTGGAGTCTCATCGCATCGCTCCTGTGGAGGACGGCCCCATGTGGACAGTTAAGTCACACTTGGAAGACGCTCTGGACTCTTACAGTAATGCTTTTATGGCTGAGGACTACAGTTGACTTGCTAACTTTAGGACTGCAGTTGTCATGAACAGTTTTGCACTCAAATTTCCATCAATGAAGAGTTTATAACATCAACCAAACTGACTTCATGTTAAAACTGTTAATGTTATAGTCAGGCTGTCTGTTGTTGCCCAAATGAGGATGGGTTCCCTTTTGAGTCTGGTTCCTCTCGAGGTTTCTTCCTCATGTCGTCTGAGGGAGTTTTTCCTTGCCACCGTCGCCACAGGCTTCATCATTGGGGATAGATTAGGGATAAAATTAGCTCATGTTTTAAGTCGTTCAAATTGTGTAAAGCTGCTTTGCGACAATGTTTATTGTTAAAAGCGCTTTACAAATAAACTTGACTTGACTTAAATGGTGATTTTTTTTTTTTCTAGACGTACTGAGGTAAAGTTTGGTGTTCCACAAGGTTCTGTCTTGGGTCCACTGCTTTGTTCTTTATATATGTTCCCTCTGGGTGATATTCTTCATAAACATTGTATTAGTTTCCATTGTTATGCTGCTTAACTGTTAAACACTAGCTTAATAGAATTGAGGAATGTGTGAAGGACATTAGACACTGGATGCTTATTAACTTCCTTCTGCTTAACTCTGAGGTGTAGGCGAACCCACTGATGAGTCCTGGGACCTTGACACATACCTGTATGTTGTTCTATTAATAAAGATTGCACCGATTTGTTTTGCAGATCATGGCCTTAATCAGAGCGGTTTTGAAGCTGCGAGGGTCCATGCAGTTGGCATCTCGAAGCTGGGGTTCTGTCTCTGTGATCTTTGGAAGCCAAAGATGCCAACACACAGCACCACAGGATACCTGTAACTGGCAGCTGCTAGATAACTGCTTTGGTATGTGTTTCTCAGTTGCACAGAAAAAAAAAAACCCGCGCTCGTCACACTTGAATGATGTCCAGGTAGTTTATATTTGTTAAACAGCTCAGCTGAGCTCTCATTGTTGCTCATTTGTTTGCTATCAAAACAAGTTCTCATTTGTTTTGTTCTCACGTTGGGTTGGGTTATTCTATCAAAATAATCCGTCCTGTGCTGGTGTGATGTGTTCCCACCCTGTCATGGATACAGCACAGTGTCTTGTTCCACTTCGTATTATATGCACACACCACAGCGGATTTTGCAAACAACTTTTTTTGTATTAATTCAGTCATTAACTCCTCACACTTTTGGACTGTTTATAGATGCATGGAAAGTCCATAAGAGAATTTAGTTTTGGTCTCACTTACATTATAACAGCGATAAACAGATGTTCACTTCCTACCAACCTTTCTGTTATTTTGTCTTCAAAAGACAGCTTGTCATTTAACAGAGAAACCAAAAGTCCCGAAGACTCTCCTGCACAAGACTTGGTTACAGAAAGTGCTCTCACTGGAGACTCCTTCCATGATTATACGTCACAATCTGTTTATTATTCGGCTTAAAGCATCCACTGTAAAAGTTACTGTGAATGAGTACAGATATGATAACGTACTAGAACGAGTTTATCATTTAGGAGGCCATAGACAATTAATTCACACCTTCTTTCTGGTATAAAGCAGGCTTGTAGTACTCGAGTCCAGGACTCGGACTCGTGCCTCGACTTGGACTTGAGCACTGATGACTTGGACTTGTAAATTGGAGACGAGGACTTGGATTCTTTCTTTATTTTTTGTAACATGCCATAATAATTTGGCATAAGATATTTATATCTACATTAATTTTGTACTAATTTTCTGCAAGAGCGTCACACCTGCGTGCCTTGGCGCATGCATCAGATAGACTCTCAGGCGCTCCGGACAGCGCGCGCACCAAGCGGACTCTCGCATGCACCATAAACGACTCGCACCTGCACAAGATTAAGGTGCAATCAGCGCGTCGATATAAAAACTGTGAAAACACACACACTTACTTTGCGAAGTATTGAGTTGCGTTGCTGACACATTACCGAGCCTTATTTCCTTGTTTGGTTTCCTGATCCCTGATTTCCTGTTTCTCGTCTTTGATTCTGCCGAGTCTACGATAGCCTGTTTGTGCCTCGCTCGACCTGTTGCCTGTTTCACCGTTTTATGATTTTGCCTGCTGTTCTGGATTGTTTACCATCTTCACTTGTATTAATAAACACACCTTCTGCACTTACATCCGTCTCTCAGCCATCTCTGACAGAATACTTCACACTCCCTGACAAAGAGAAGCACATTCACCTGTTCATACGCCATGTTCAGGAAAAAAAACTAATGTTAATGGGGCTAAAACAGCCACCGTCACATGGTGCGGTTGGAGTCTTGTTCTTGGACTCGACTCTGATCAGTAGTGGACTCGACTCAAAATTTTTTTTTTTTTTAATGACTCGGATTTGAACATTGGGGACTCGAGACTGGACTCAGACTCGAGGTTTAGTGACTTGACTACAACACTGGTATAAAGATATTTAAGTCAATCACTTTTTTTTCTAATTGTCTGTTTTTTTTTGCATTATTTAATGACCGCTTGTATCAATCTGCAGAACTCCGTTATGGTGGCCTTGTGATGCACTTCAACTATGTGTGGCTGAGGGATCACTGCCGCTCGGCCTCGTGCTACAACTCCAAAACCAACCAGCGCAACTTAGACACCGGCAGCATTGATCTCAACATCCGGCCCACCAAGACCCGTGTGGACGAGGAGAATCTCTTCCTTACATGTAAATCCCAGTCGGACTATGCTGAGTTAATTTGTGGTCTTTGTTTTGTTGAAAAAAAAATCATGACAGCCTGTTTATTCTTAGATATAACAATGTCCTTTTTATGTATTTATTATTATTATTATTATTATTATTATTAGGGCGGCACGGTGGTGTAGTGGTTAGCGCTGTCGCCTCACAGCAAGAAGGTCCGGGTTCGAGCCCCGTGGCCGGCGAGGGCCTTTCTGTGCGGAGTTTGCATGTTCTCCCCGTGTCCGCGTGGGTTTCCTCCGGGTGCTCTGGTTTCCCCCACAGTCCAAAGACATGCAGGTTAGGTTAACTGGTGACTCTAAATTGAGCGTAGGTGTGAATGTGAGTGTGAATGGTTGTCTGTGTCTATGTGTCAGCCCTGTGATGACCTGGCGACTTGTCCAGGGTGAACCCCGCCTTTCGCCCGTAGTCAGCTGGGATAGGATCCAGCTTGCCTGCGACCCTGTAGAACAGGATAAAGCAGTTACAGATAATGAGATGAGATTATTATTATTATTGTGTAAGATGTCACACTACCTTTTTGTTATCATAGTCTTTCATATTTTTCTACCAGATGTTTGACTCGGTACCAATGCAAAGATGGGTATATCTTTTTTTTTTTTTTTTTTTTTTTAAACCTCAGCAGATTGCTACCAGTACCTGTAGAGTCCTCCAGTCAGCAATTTTGTTGCCACGGATGTGCATTGTTGAACTGACGTTTATTCAAAGGAGCAAAACCAGCTTTCACTTGTGTTGTTCTCTTTGCCTGTTCAGTTGAGGCATTCAGCAACTTTGATATGTTGATTTCATGGGTCACGATGGTATGGCCTCTTGGCTTTCGCAATCAACCGGTGTGTGGTTTTATTTATTTATTTTTAAAGTCATCATGGTGTTTGTGCAGCGACATACAGTACATGTCCAGTATACTTTAGATATTGACTCCTGATCACACTTCTGAGACTATCGCTCATGGTTATCCTTAGAAGATCAGCATGAGAGTATCTTAGCTCGTCTTCTTTTTCTTCAGCACTTTCAGGGGTTGGCAGTTGACTCCAGCCACCTTTAACTGTTTGTCTCAACAATTCCATCCAGCGGGTTTCCAGCTTATCTATACACACTTCATTTATATCCCATGCTTGAGTTCCATATGTGAGACGAGATCTAAGACATGGTGCCGTTATCTTCATTCATGTTGCCATGTTGACTTTATGATCTGTCAGTACCTGTCTCATTTTGTTCTCGTTCAACTTCCCAGTTGTTCTTGATGCACATTGTTCAGTAGAACTTCCCAGATCTTTTGTTTCTTATCAGTTGGCCCAGATACATGAACTCGTGGACATTCTCCATGGCATTTTCACCAACTGAGAACAGTGATGGTCTACTAGCAAGTTTTTCATTGCTGACGAAGCAGTCATTCCATTCACCTGTAGACGTTACTCTGTGAAGGAACTTACATGGGTTATTTAGTAACATGCTGCACCCTGAGATGATAAGAAAAGAAAAGACCTTTACTATCCCACAATGGGGAAATTTCCTGTTTGCAGCAGCACAGTGGATAGCAGCAGAAGAGGACATATCAAGCCACAGAAGTAAAAAAAAAAAAAGTATATTAAAACGAAAAAAAGTCATTTGTTACTTTGACCAAAAGAGAAGCGAGTTTGTGCTTTCACTTGATTGGTGACTAATGAATAATACAAAACATATTTGGTGTCTGCCAAGGAAGTCAACTCAAGAGTGAAGTGTAGGATATAAACATTTTTCCAAACAAACAGGATTTTCACAAGTACCAAATTTTCAATTAAATTGTGTTTTATGTACATAGCACCTTCAGCAATGGATATTGTCACAAAGCAGCTTTACAGAAATCCAGATATAAATTTATCCCTCATGAGCGAGCCAGTGTCAGGAATGCAGGGGACAGACAGACAGATGTAAAGGCTGGAAGAGGGTTTAATCAGGCAAACTGGCAGATAAATCCAAATCGTAAGGCCGAATAAAACCGGCACAAACAGTACATCAGAGGCAATATTGAAAGGGCAAAATCCAAAGTACAAAACAAAGCCAACCCCTGAAATCAACAGAACAATAAGCAAAGGCTTGATAAAGCCAGACACAAGAAAGTGAGAGTGTGCTTATGTCATGTGCTGTGGTGATTGAGTCTAGATGTGTGCAATCAGGAGACTGGGTGGTGAAGTTGTACCGTTGTTGTAGTCCATGGTGGCCATATTTGAAGGTCGCTGTGAATTCTAGGAGGCAGAATCTTGATGACAAGATAGCCAGACGTGACAGTGGCAAAGAAAATCTCCCTGAGACAACATGAGGAAGAAACTTTGAGGGGAACCCAGCCGTGTCTGGGCAACACCAGATAGTGCGATTACAAAAATAATATTTCTCCTATAACCATATACTCAGTAGTCAAGCAGTGCTAATGTGTTTCAAGAACTTGTCTTGAGTATTGAATGTACAGTGAATGATACTGGAGCGCAAGCTGGTGTTTTGTTTTGTTTTTTGGTAAGTGGATCAGACATGTTGGAAGGGCAGAAGGAGTCCGGATCACTGGTCTCAGGAATAATGTGTAGCTTGTCCAGATCTGCACCTTTGTCTAAAAGAAATGCTATTAACAAAAAGTTTTTGATTAAACTTCCATAACTGTAAGAAAAAGCTCTGCCCCTGTTGTAGTCTTCTTCAAGGTACTAACAAAGAGCCTGCACCTTTTGATTGAAGCAGGTGTGGCGGATCATGAAAGACCAAAGGGTTTTCTCAGATACTGTGGTGCAAGACTATTCAGGGCTTTATTGGTCACAAGTATTGTTTTATGATTAATTTAATGTCTAAATGGTTTACCAATAAATTCATTCATAATTAGCTTGATAGTAAAGTAAACATGAAACTGGTAATAAATATACTCTGTGTTTTACTATCCATAGGGCCTGATGGTCACATTACACGCTACAACCTGGCCTGGCTGGCAAAGAACAGCTACGAGGGCCAGAAACAGAGTGCTATACAACCACGCATCCTGTGGAACGCCAAGATTTACACCAACGCTAAGGTGCCTTCTGTCAACTGGGAAAAGTTCATGAGCTGTGATGAAGAGCTGAAGACGTTTCTAAACAGCTTCTTGCTGTATGGTATTGCGTTTGTAGAGGACGTTCCGGCTACAGTCGATGCTACGGAAACAGTGACCGGGAGAGTTAGCGTTATCAGGTGATACTTTTTTTTTTTTAATGACTGAAACCCCATTACTGTTATTAAAAATGTTATATTCTGTAGATGTTATGAACCTACTTTGCCATTTGCTAAATGATGGCTCTGTGCTCACTCTAGGACCCAAATTGTTTTAGCGAAAAGTGCTAAAGACTCAAATTTTTCTTTTGCAATTTTGCTTAGCAAGAAATGCTAAAAGAACAATTTTCTTTTTAGCAAAGTAATTTTTTTAGCAAGATATGTTATACTTCTAAATGTTTCTTGCACTGACATAATATTGAAAAATGAATTATTGTAGTTTGTTGGTGTTTCAGTAGTGTTTGCAAGCTTGTTTCCTGCCTTTGTCTTTCCATGTTCTTGATTTATGTTCATAGCATGCTTATTTATTCTTGAATCCTCTTATTTTGATCATTTCATCAACTGTATATATGTAATGAAATTGTGTTTAATTTAACCCGTTTAATCTGGTTTACGGAATCCATATTTTTCATTATAATTATATCTAACATCTGGTGTGATGTGCTTTGCATTCTTTGCTATCTATGCACCTTTTAGCCCTTAGGCCAAGTTTACATTAGACCGTATCTGTCTCGTTTTCTTTGCGGATGCACTGTCTGTTTACATTAAAACGCCTGGAAACGCTGGGAAACGGGAATCCGCCAGGGTCCACGTATTCAATCCAGATCGTGTCTGGTCCGGTGCTGTGTAAACATTGAGAATACGCGGATACGCTGTGCTGAGCTCTAGCTGGCGTCGTCATTGGACAACGTCACTGTGACATCCACCTTCCTGATTCGCTGGCGTTGGTCATGTGACGCGACTGCTGAAAAACGGCGCAGACTTCCGCCTTGTATCACCTTTCATTAAAGAGTATAAAAGTATGAAAATACTGCAAATACTGATGCAAATACTGCCCATTGTATAGTTATGATTGTCTTTAGGCTTGCCATCCTTCCACTTGCAAGTGGTAAGTGATATGCGCTGGGATCACACACACAGCGGCTCAGTCCCAAATCGTGGCTCGTGCACTTCACTCGCGCGCTCTGTGAGCTGCGCAGGGCCGGAGTGCGCACCCTCCAGAGGGCACTCGCTGTTCAGGGCCGAGTGATTTGGAGCGCAGGATGCCTGCGGAGCCGAGCGTATCCGTGTATTGGCGTTGCTGTGTGCACGCGAATCGTTTTAAAAACGTTAATCTGATGATCCGCTGATACAGTCTAATGTAAACCCCACCTTAGTCACCCTCTGTAGTGTGCTGAGTGGCGTGTGTGTGTAATTGGGATCCGTGTGTGTGTTTAGGGGGACGGGGGTGTCTTTATGGGTAGGATGAAGGGAGCTCAGGGAGTTAAAATCAATGGTTGTTTCTTATAATCTCATAACCCAAATATAATAATATTCACCATTAATTTCTCAAATGAAACACTTGCAGTCAAAACTTTGAACCATGTGCGTCAAAACACTCTGAAAACAAGGTACACTTGGTCGATACATCCTGGTTCATCTGCGAGTTCTTCCAAAGTTCTGTCAGGGTTGAGATTATGTAGAAAATACGTCTTTAGAATGGTTATATTGTGTTTTTATCCGTAACTGAGAAAGCTAACAGAATATTCTAATATGTTATCTCACTTTTTTTGTCATACGTAAAGTCGGATAATTTATTTTAAACAAACCTCGCTATAATCTTGTTCACTAATGAGCGAGAATTGCCGACATTATCAGCGCAACTCGGAAATTGATCATTTTATATGTAAGGTCCGATGCTATTGGAAGACGTAATTTGCGGTCAACCAATAAGAAGCTTCAAAACTCGGGGGCGTTGGTTATAAATCAAAACATCGAAGATGGACACGAAAGGCAGGGCCTGAATTTCATTTTTCAGAATGGGGGGGGAATTCCCCCCCTCAGTGACTCAAATGGGGGGGATTTACACAGTTTGTGGGGAACGCTACTTGTGGGCTTAAATAGCTTCGGTCTTACCTTCTGCCACTACTCAGATTGAAGATCTCTATAGTATGTAACCTTTTGTCACCATTTGAGGGATCCTTTTCAGTAGACACTTCATTTTGATATCTCCAAATTTGGATAGCACTGTCAGACAAAGGCCGGGTGGATAAATGCAAGTATTATTCCCACCAGCCGTCTAAGATATGGACTGTTCAGTTTCGGGTGGAGGGTAGAAAACCACCACAAAATGAAAGAGATCCTTTACAGCATGACATTGCTGACTGACTGTATTATGCCATCAAACACCAATAGCCGTTTTCTAGCAGTGCGAGTAAGGCTCGAGGAAGAGTTTGGAAGGTTGTGTGCCTTTTAGTGAAGCTAATTTTACAACCTCCTTAGTGTTGCTTTGCACAGCTGCTTCTTCCTCATCTTCATGCACTATTCTTTAAGTGTCACTGCTTCGTTTAATTATAAAAAAAGAAAAAAATCAGTCTGTTCTTAATAGCACTCAATGAATTTATTGACACAAGAAGTCTAACTTAAACCAGTCTGCTGACTTTTCAGGATTCTCTTAAAATTTGTCTCTTCTTTTAGTGGCCATCTCTTTAATCAGTGACCTTTGCTTTTTCCTTTTATAACATTTTTATATAATCTTTTTTTATCAACTTTTATATCATTTTTCTATTCTCATGTCTGATCTGATCATCCCTGTCCTCTGTTTAATGTCTACAATTAAAATAAGAAAACGCTATCAAACTGTTCTTAACACTGAATGAATTTACAAACTTTGTTTCAGTCCACATATAGAACGTTAACATGACAACAGTCTTTGTTGACTTTTCAGGATTCTCTTATACCATATAGCCGTGTCTCCTGCGTCATATGCCATCTTTAATTAAAAAAAAAAAATCAAATTGTTCTCAACACTGAACAATTCATCTTTGCTGAGTGCAGGATTCTTGTACATGTGTAGTCTTTCCTACTCTTTCTCCTAGTGGTCCTCCCTTTTGTCAGCATCAGTGTCCTTTGCTTTTCCTTGTAAATACTTTTTTTCTTATAGCCATGCTCTGATCTAATCCCCTTCGCAACGCCGACATTAACATTAGCTGTCTCGTCCTGTGTATTCTCAACGGTATCACTCGCACTGCTATTACCACCATCGGATTCAGGAGTTTTCCTCTTAGCAGGGGAAACTTCTGCCACTGCACTTGTACGTTTTAGCCAGCGGGCCAGGTTTGTTTTACAGCTAAAGTCCGAGAGAGGAAGAATGCGCGCGCTGTATCTGTGTGAACTGTCTGTGTCTGCTGTTTTTTTTCTGAGTAGGCTACGGGGGGAGATGAGAGGGGGGTCAGTCAGTAAAAGGAGGGTTAAATTCAAGTAACCTTGAGAACAGAAGGTAGTCGCGCATTCACACTGATCCATTATTAGATTGACGTTGCCAGGCAATGCAGTAATGTGTGTGGGAATCTCTCGCATTAGAATCGTTAAAGGTGCGGGAATTAAAAAAAATATGCGCAATACCCGCAATCCCGCGCCCAAATTCAGGCCCTGAAAGGTACTGTTTATCTTGAGAAATCGCAATTGTTTGATGGATTTTGCTTAAACTTTAAATGACTTTCGCATAAAATGCGAATACAGATGATTTTCTTTTCGCAAATTGGAATAAAACTTCACAATTTGCGGACGTGCGAGCGGCTAGCGTGAGCCCAGTGGCTATAACAAAAAAAAATCTGAGCAGGTACAGACAGCTGTGCTTTTAATACAGTTTGTGTTACAGGAAGTGCTATGTCATGGAAGTTAGCATAACATTCACAGAATAAACTCCATCAGCAAATCTGATCTAAAATGATGTCAAATCCAATAATGATAAGTTCTGATGCCAGTCCTCTCTTGGATCAGACGTTCTTTCATTTACAGTCTGGATACTCTGTTAGGGCTGGGTGATATGATATCAAGATAAATATTTAAGTTGTTCCACGAAATCGAGTCGTACATGAGCTGATAGGCGACAAGGCGCGCAGCACATGGTTGTCTATAATCCATGTATGACGAGATTGAGTGGAATAACTGTTTTTTTCTATCCACATTCACTGGATTTTGAAAAACAGAGCATTTTTATTATTTTTTGCAAATTCGATAAATTAAAAACTTTTTATACAAAACATCCAACAAAATCATTTCTGCTTAGAATGTAAACAAACCAGCGAAATGACGGGAGCAATTTATGAAAAATGTGATAAGAATAATTCTTGAAAAATAAAAAAAGATGTTCTTACCACCAAATACTTTAATTCCATATTTTGTTGCCTTTATTATTATTATTATTATTATTATTATTATTATTTTGGGTTTCTTCTTCTTCAGGGTTGTTGTTGTTGTTGTTTTTTTTTTTTTTTTTGGTGGTTCATAAACCAACTTAAAGATGCAATATCACCACCGACTGGGCTGGAGTGTAGAACAGGAGATATTGGGGGGGACGTATTTTTAGCTGTTTCTTTTCAATACTTGATCATTTTTTGGGGTTTTGTTTTTGAGTAGAGTTTTTAATTTCGTCCATGGTTGGTTCAGCAACACACTCCGCCATTTTGTTTTTCTCTACTCACGGTATATGAGCTGATAGCCTAGTAGTAGAGTAGCCAATCAGAGTGCACGATTGCTCATATCCAGTGAAATGTGTATAGAATACAGTGGTACTTGAAAGTTTGTGAACCCTTTAGAATTTTCTATATTTCTGCATAAATATGACCTAAAACATCAGATTTTCACACAAGTCCTAAAAATGGATAAAGAGAACCCAGTTAAACAAATGAGACAAAATATTATACTTGGTCATTTATTTATTGAAGAAAATGATCCAATATTACATATCTGTGAGTGGCAAAAGTATGTGACCCTTTGCTTTCAGTATCTGGTGTGACCCCCTTGTGTAGCAATAACTGCAACTAAACGTTTGCGGTAACTGTTGATCAGTCCTGCACACCGACTTGGAGGAATTTTAGCCCATTCCTCCGTACAGAACAGCTTCAACTCTGGGATGTTGGTGGGTTTCCTCACATGAACTGCTCGCTTCAGGTCCTTCCACAACATTTCGATTGGATTAAGGTCAGGACTTTGACTTGGCCATTCCAAAACATTAACTTTATTCTTCTTTAACCATTCTTTGGTAGAACGACTTGTGTGCTTAGGGTCGTTGTCTTGCTGCATGACCCACCTTCTCTTGAGATTCAGTTCATGGACAGATGTCCTGACATTTTCCTTTAGAATTCGCTGGTATAATTCAGAGTTCATTGTTCCATCAATGATGGCAAGCCGTCCTGACCCAGATGCAGCAAAACAGGCCCAAACCATGATACTACCACCACCATGTCTCACAGATGGGATAAGGTTCTTATGCTGGAATGCAGTGTTTTTCCTTTCTCCAAACATGACGCTTCTCATTTAAACCATAAAGTTCTATTTTGGTCTCATCTGTTCACAAAACATTTTTCGAATAGCCTTCTGGCTTGTCCACATGATCTTTACCAAACTTCAGACGAGCAGCAGTGTTCTTTTTGGAGAGCAGTGGCTTTCTCCTTGCAACCCTGCTATGCACACCATTGTTGTTCAGTGTTCTCCTGATGGTGGACTCATGAACATTAACATTAGCCAATGTGAGAGAGGCCTTCAGTTGCTTAGAAGTTACCCTGGGGTCCTTTGTGACCTCACCGAATATTACACGCCTTGCTCTTGGAGTGATCTTTGTTGGTCGACCACTCCTGGGGAGGGTAACAATGGTCTTGAATTTCCTCCATTTGTACCCAATCTGTCTGACTGTGGATTGGTGGAGTCCAAACAATTTAGAGATGGTTTTGCAACCTTTTCCAGCCTGATGAGCATCAACAACGCTTTTTCTGAGGTCCTCAGAAATCTCCTTTGTTCGTGCCATGATACACTTCCACAAACATGTGTTGTGAAGATCAGACTTTGATAGATCCCTGTTCTTTAAATAAAACAGGGTGCCCACTCACACCTGATTTCAATCAATGGGATGACAAACCCCTGACTCTAATTTCACCTTCAAATGAACTGCTAATCCTAGAGGTTCACATACTTTTGCCACTCACAGATATGTAGTATTAGATCATTTTCCTCAATAAATAAATGACCAAGTATAATATTTTTGTCTCATTTGTTTAACTGGGTTCTCTTTATCTACGTTTAGGACTTGTGTGAAAATCTGATGTTGTTTTAGGTCATATTTATGCAGAAATATAGAAAATTCTCAAGGGTTCGCAAACTTTCAAGCACCACTGAATATATTGTGTTTCGTAGAAATGTCTTCAATTGTGAGATCATTCCTCACTAACTGTTATCATAGCCATATTTTTTAAACACAATATGTTCCCAATACTTTTTCAAATTTCAAATCGTAAATTTCCTCCACACCTTTTTGTGCCTGTAACCCTGACCAGACGTACTCTTGTGTTCCAGAGAAACGATGTACGGCCGAATGTGGAGCTTCACCTCTGATTTTTCCCGTGGTGACACAGCATACACAAAGCTGGCCCTGGACCGCCACACGGATACGTCTTACTTCCAAGAGCCTTGTGGGTGTGTATATGAACGATCTTGATTCGACTCTGATTTGAGTTCCTGTAGCTGGACCCCGGTTCATGCTCACCTTACAGGACCTTACAACGTGACAAACGATGTTGAGCCTGTGCCACCTCTGGATTACTTTAATCTTTCTGCTGTATGCTTTGCTTCTTCGATGTGACACCAGGCCAGTCACGTCTCTGTTGCATAACTGTGACCTCGGGGCTCGAAATCCTCACTGAAGTGCATTAGACTGAATACAGAGAGACTGATAATCAGCACGTTGCTCTTCCTGCCTCAGGGTGCTTTGACATATGCAGTGTTTTATCTGTTTGATTTGAAACCTGATGCGGTGCAGTTCATTTGTGCAGGTCAGAACGCAGCATTCCAACTCGTTTGCGGGCCAAAACGACGGGTCCTGTCGAACCCTAGCATGGTTTTGATGTTTTAAAGGTGCAATAGTCGATTATTTATTTATTTTATAAATTCATTACTTGTACAAATAACCTGGAAGATCTTTCGCAGTGCAGAGCCATGCTCAACCACAACCTCTCTGCTGCAATTATGCTCTTAATAGAATAGATAATTCACTTATTGTACTATGTTTATCCCTTTTAAAATTCAAGCAAATGTTTATGCCCAGAATGTTGTCATGAAGGGTTTTCTGACTAATAACTGTGCAATATATAAATATCCCTAAACATCATGATTCAATGGTTACTGTACTGATTTTTTTTGCTTTATCATATACCATTGTCCATTTTCTCACCCTCTTTCTCCATGGCAGGATTCAGGTTTTCCACTGTCTGAGGCACGAGGGAACAGGCGGCAAGACTCTGTTAGTGGACGGCTTTTACTCAGCAAGCAAAGTGCTCGAGAAGTCTCCTGAAAACTTTGAGCTTCTCTCACGCGTCCCCATCAAACATGAGTTCATTGAGAACCTTGGCAACCATAGCAACCACATGATCGGCATCGGCCCTGTTCTCAATGTCTACCCCTGGAACAATGAAGTCTACATGATGAGGTATACGAGCACTCACATTCTTATGTGACATGGCAGATTATATGGTATCGTTTAATTATTTTTTAGCTCACCGGCTATCGGCCAATGAGCTGTTGCCATCACGCATCGTCCATCCACAATTCACAAAAATTGTTACTCCTCCCTAAACTTTCAATGGATTTTGATTCTGATTGTTTTGTTTGGAAGAGCTAATTATACCCCTTTTCCACCAAATCAGTTCCAGGGCTGGTTCGGGGCCAGTGCTGGTGCTGGTTCACAACTCGTTCAACTTGCGAGCCAGCTGAGAACCAGTTTGCTTTTCCATCGCTCGCAGTGCTAAGGGGAGCCACGTCATTACGTCGCTGTATATGTCAGTTACGTCGTTGTATACGTCAGTTACGTCGCTACGTTTGCATAAACCTTGGCGCGAATATCGAAGCAAAAACAACACGGAAGAAGCAGCAGCAACAACAATAATAATAATAATAGATGACTTCGCGTTTGTACAGCTGCTGCTTCTCGTCGCTTAAAAATGGCGATCTTTCGCAGTCTTGTTATTGTTGTTGGTCTTAACAACTCTGCACCCCCCCGGCTGACGTAAGCGGTTCTTTCCTCTGGCCCAGCAGAGAGTTGGTGCTAGCCTGGAACCGGTTTTTCTGGCCCCAGACCCAGTTCTTTGTTAGTGGAAACAGAAAACCCGGTTCCAAACTAAGCACTGGCCCTGAACCAGCCCTGGAACTGCTTTGGTGGAAAAGGGGCATCAGTCTGCACAAAAGTCACTCCCTGATTTTGTGATTTCTCCTTAACAAGTTGCTAATTAGGCCGATTAACAAACTTTTTCAGGAAAATCGCTGCTACTCCTGGAGTTTTCAATGGATTTTGATTCTGATTGTTTTGTTTTGAAGATCAAATTGTTCTAATTGTTCTCATGAAGAGCAACTGGGCTAATTATAAACGAGTCTGGTTTCTCATGGTATGGCCGTGTGAGCTACTGCGTCGCTGACGCTCTGGTTCAGCACTATAACAAATACACTATGCATTCCCTTCACTGACAAAGTAGCGTCCTGTTTATCTTCTATCAGGAGAGAAAGAGAGTATAGGGGGTTAAAAACACACCTGGCTGATTCAATCTAGGTTAAAGACTCGAACACTCAGTGTTTAGGAAGTTCATAGCTGCAGATATGAGGCTCTTTGGTATCGAGAAGAATGCAAGATTCAAAGAAGTCTGTCTGACAGAACACAATTAGCTCACAGCAAAATTTGAGGTGGGGAAAAAAAATTCTTGGCCTGAAAGCAAATGATTAAATGGCCACGTTCAATTTGTTCCATTCTCGTGCACAGGTTTTTGGGTTTTTTTTTAGTTATATGCTGCTAAGAATTTGAATGGATCACGCAAACACTGTCATCATTGAACATGGAAAAATTTTATTATAATGCAATTGTTGTCAATGTTGCTAGGTATAACAACTATGACCGTGCCGTGATAAGCACAGTTCCTCATGACGTGGTACAGCGCTGGTATGTGGCACACAGACAGCTCACTGACGAGCTCAGGAGACCCGAGAACGAACTGTGGGTCAAACTCAAACCGGGCAAGGTAACAAAACCTCTAGACAGTATAACATCTGCTGTATTATGCTGTATTATGATGAGAAAGTCTTCAGTATTATTGTTACGTTCTGTGTGTTAAGGTTCTCTTCATTGATAACTGGCGAGTGCTGCATGGTAGAGAATCCTTCACTGGACTTCGTCAGCTCTGTGGCTGCTATTTGACCAGAGATGACGTCCTCAACACCGCTCGCTCTCTGGGCCTTCAGGCTTGACGAGGGCTCAGCTGACCAGCACCAGAACACCACCAAAGAACAAGCTTAAAGTTGCTGAAATCTTTGAATCCCATAGCATTTTAGTTAAAGGGTAAGGGCTTCTTTATCACCACAAGCAAGGAATCATTATTATGTTTCTGTCAGTTTTATTAAAGGCACGTTAGGAAGGATAAGCACTGGGAAATGAACCTGGGTGATACAAGGAAGAAAAATTCTAGCACTTTCACAACAATGATATTCAGTGATGATGTAAATGTTTTTTAATATAGAAAATGTTGCACCAACACATCATGGTTTACATTCATGTATTATTGTCTCATATTACACAGACATGAGTGTTTTAGTGGGAAATACTCCACTGGTATTTTTCATCTGAGCTCCATCTGGGACATGGAGAACCAAAACCGTGAGACACATCTCTGTCACTCGTGAGGAAATCGATGAATTGTTTTGATAAATTTGTGAATGTGTCGATATAATAAAAAGAAAATCACACATTGGATTGAAAATATGAAGTTTATCTTCTCGTGTTGGAAAAACTTGCATTTTTCATGCGAAATGCATCGCGGATCTGAGGGACATATTATTTTAATAATATTGTCTGGCTTTTTTTCGTGGTCTATCAGATATATTCCATTCAGCTAGCATGATACTGAACGAGTCAAAGACGAGTAGCTGAATGGAATATATCTGATAGACCAACATTTTGGGTTCGGCACAGAACTAGTTTGATACTGATTTAAATAAATAAATAGTTGTATTGTTTAAATACTGCATTAAATGAATGAAAATGACTTCCTGCTCCTGTCTGTCTGTCTGTGGGTGCCGGGTGTAGAAAGAAGGATTTATTCGTAGCTAACTTTGCAAACATCTAACCAAGGTTATTTTTATAGCCTTGTTATTCTTTCATTCATGAATTCATTAAGGAGTAGACTGTCTACGTCCACACTAATAGATTTTCCCCCTTTCTGAATTTACAGGTTGTTGAGGTTTTTTTTTTTTTTAATATAAAAAACAGTCCAGGGTAAGTTCACACCTAAACTTTTATTTTAGCTCATGTCCTTGGCACGGTCGATAAACTGTAACAAAAGCACAAATAAAAACAAGCAAAATTATAGATGTTTCACCTGCTCACTACTTCTGCTGCCCATCTCTCTCCACTTGTTGAAGGATATTGAGGTAATACGTAAGTGTCAGTTTCCCAGCTCATGAAGCGCATTTACCACTTGGCACTTAATTTTGAGCTGAAGAGTAACACGAGGACTTTAGCTCCTGGTCACAGTTGGGAGTATAAAGCCTTTGGTGCCATTCCTGTGACTGCAACAACAAATTCTCCCAGGTTTAGGATGTACCGAACTTAATTTTAGCTGGGTGTTGGGCCATCTTTACAGCTTTCTGTAATTATCCAAATTCTAAAAATCCAGTAACCCCAAGATTTCCACTCGAGTGTTGTGGAGGCACTGATCGAGTTGTGTAGTATACACTCGTTTGAATCACTTTAATTCCCATTAATTCAAGCACAAACCTCACATGGCCTTAATACTCTGACATGGCTTTACTACTTCATGGGCCACACCCTGTCCCAAGTTTGCTGATAAGTGACTCAACACTTGCCCATCTTCTCTAAAGCCTACTGGTTGGAAAAGGAGGAAGGTATTTATTCACCACCTTAGTTTTATAATTATGGCACTTGTATTCTACTGTATCTCCAACCACATCAGTGGGTGTGTGTTTGAAACCCTGGTAAATATACCTACAGATAAGGTCTTGCTGGCTCAGTATCTGGGTATAGGCCTGATGTGAGAGGTCAGAGACCTGGTTGAGCTCCATTTTCAAACTTCAAATATCTAGGTTTTGTGCAACCCAAACAGACCAGCCCTGTCCTGCCCTTGTGGGTTGCTGTGAACCCTGTGGAAGATATGGGAGAATAACACCGTAGTGTTGTGGAAGGAACCTGGACGTGGAGCTCCAAACATATATTTGTACACCTCTTCATCATTTTGGGGATGATGTACTGGCTAGTGAGCGGGAGTTTATTCGTGGGGTAATGCAGATGAATGGGTGAAGAGGCTTGATCCCATGTTAAATTGATCTCCATGCAGCACCCAGGTTTTTGGAAAAAAGATAATCTCAGAGTTTCTTTTGCGATATATATTTTTAAACTGTAGTGAATGATCAGACAGCAGCAAAAATACAAAAAAACCCACCAAGGACTAAATATTTCTCTGATACTTACTGACTTATGGTCCTGTCATCTCTGATTAAGGGTGGAGTAAGTAAGTAGTCTGTAGCGGGTAAAGAGTTTCACCATGGCAAGGCTGCTGACCTCTCCACGGCTAGCAGGTAGGCTGCCCAATTCCGTACCTGCATCCTTCATCCAATAATCACACGGAGTGGAATCACAGGGAGACACATCACCATGTATAATCTGGAGAAGTGGTCAAAAGGGGGTAGAATCAGTGGGCTTGACTTAAACTGACCCAGGCAGGCTGGCCACTTCTGACTTGTGTCCTCTATGGGAAGACGGTAGTCTCTGTGCCCTTGGCTGTTCCGGCTGTTGTCCAGGTGTTGTAAACTGAAGCCTCAACGCCCTCTAGGTAGCTTGCCCAATACCTAGTTTTCCATATTCTGACGGTTGGCCTCCAGATTCTCTTGGTGTTGGTGTAGGTAGCACGTAATGGCTCATCCCAGTCAATCAGCAATATGGTACTTCCATGCTTCTCTCGTGTGTGTGTGCTAGCGTGCCACGAACATCAGCATAGTTGTTGGGACATGGAGCCCGGTGGACTGATTTTTGTCAGGCCCCTAACCTAAGACCAACTCTGGCATGGTTGAACCTGCTGGGGACCTGAAGGCCCCCGCCAGCACGAGCCCTTGGGGTCATAGGAGGCACGCAAGCTGCTACACCACGACAAGGTAACAGTCCAGTAGTAGCATTTCTCTGTTATAATTAAATAAACGCTCTCACATATTTTGTTCAGCACCATTAATTCCTTCATCAATCCCTATGTCTCTCATGATGTTGAAACATCTCCTGATATTTGTGAGAATTTTTGAAGTTTTTCAGTGAAAAAATTGAAATCATTAGATCACAGTTTACCCCTGCTTTCTTTGACCACTTTCTTTGATCTGTTTGACCACTCGATCACCAGAGGTACTTTTAACCAATTTCAACAGGTTTCTCTTTCTGAGTCGAAGACATAGTTATTGCACTTGAAATCCACAATGTCCCCCTTTGACGTTGTCCCCTTTTGTATCATAAAGGATACATTTGATACAATTGGCTGTAGCATTCAAATTATAATTAATTCCTGCTTCGCCTCCAGTATTGCCCCTGCATGTTTTAAACTTGCAGATGTCCACCTTTTACTCAAAAAACACCTTGATGTGATGCAGTTTTCACTTTAAAGGACATTAGTGCTACCTTTTGATACCGTGACTCATAACATCCCTGTGAATCACCTTGAACATTGGGTTGGCTTAAAGGGTAAAGCACTGCACTGGTTCAACTCCTAACTTAAACATATAGGACCTTCTCAGTGGCTTTGGGCCATTCCTTCTCATCCTCTTCTCCTGTGACTTGTGGGGTCCCTCTGGGGTCCATCCTGGGGCTTGTTCTCTTTTGTTTGTCCATGCTCCTACTTGGTAACAAGGAAATATAACATCTCAACTTCATTTCTATGCTGATGATTCACAGCTGTATCTCCGACTAAATTCCAGTGATTCCATACAGCTGCTCCTGGACTGTCTCGAAGACATTAAAGATTGGATGGCAAATAACATCCTTCAGCTTAATAGTGATAAAAATGATGTCATCTTTTGTCCTTCCAAGTCCAGAAGCTTTCTTACCCCTTATTTTAATTCACATGCAAAAAACCTGGGTGTTATTCTTGATTGTGAGCTCTGCTTTGACAAACAATTTCTGTTGTTAACAATTGCTACTACCAGTTAAAAACTAATTTGAAACTCAAATAATTTCTTTCTTTCCATGATCTGGAAAAATTCATATTACATCATGACTGGGATATTGCAATTCCGTAGATAACTTTGGCTAATAGGTAGCTAATAATTGCTGAATGCTGAAGAAGTGGTGTAGTGTAACTAGCTAGAACCTTAGCTAAATGAGTACTCAATGTTTAAAATCATTGCAGAAAACTAGTTATTAAAGTAGAACATAAACCTTTTTACTTGTTTGGCCATTCTCTAAAAGCATCTGTATTTATTTATCGGATTTGTATTTTAGGATTCTGATTGTTCTCACATCTGTGACCCATAATTATTTTAATTTCTGTTTTAAGGCAAATCTAATTCAAAGAAAAAAAAGATTTTTAAAAAAATATTAAACAAACAACAGAAAAGGATTTTTTAATGTGGCGTGTATGCAATACAAATACACTAAATTCATATTCAAGTACTTTTGTTAGCTTTCACTCAAGTTTCACTTACTATCAGCTGGAGGTGTATCTGAAAGAAAACCACTTGTATGATTATCAATCTGGCTTCCGTTCGTCCTTTTCGACCGATACATGCTTGATACACTTGACCGACTTCATTAGAAAACAAATGGGCAAGGGTTTTTATACTGGCATGGTGCTTCTCGACCTTCAAAAGGCATTTGATACTGTTGATCACAATATTATTTTGATGAAATTGTGGTCAATAGGCCTTAATGCATCTTCTGTGCAATGGTTCAGTTCATATTTGTCCGGACGTAGTCAGGTGGTTGATGTAAGTGGTGTTCTTTTAGACTCCAAAGATATAGTATGTGGTGTCCCTCAAGGGTCAGTACTGGGGCCTCTTCTCTTTTTGGTGTATGTGAATGATATGGAAAGGGCCGTGTCTTGTAAACTTTTTTTTTTTATGCTGATGGCTCGGCTCTGATGGTGTCTGGAAAATCAGTTGATACGATTGAAGCAAAGTTCAGCTCTGAACTGGAAAAGGTGAAGGAATGGCTAATTGACAACCAACTTTCTCTTAATTGGGGCAAAATGGAATCTATTCTCTTTGGAAGTAGAAAGAATATTAGGAAGAGGTCCCAGATGAATACAGTGCTCACCGTAAATGAGTACACCCTCTTTGAAAAGTAACATTTTAAACAATATCTCAATGAATACAAACAATTTCCAAAATGTTGACAAGACAAAGTTTAATATAACATCTGTTTAACTTGTACAACCCCAATTCCAAAAAAGTTGGGACAAAGTACAAATTGTAAATAAAAACGGAATGCACTGATGTGGAAGTTTCAAAATTCCATATTTTATTCAGAATAGAACATAGATGACACATCAAATGTTTAAACTGAGAAAATGTATCATTTAAAGAGAAAAATTAGGTGATTTTAAATTTCATGACAACAACATATCTCAAAGTTGGGACAAGGCCATGTTTCCCACTGTGAGACATCCTCTTTTCTCTTTACAACAGTCTGTAAACGTCTGGGGACTGAGGAGACAAGTTGCTCAAGTTTAGGGATAGGAATGTTAACCCATTCTTGTCTAATGTAGGATTCTAGTTGCTTAACTGTCTTGGGTCTTTTTTGTCGTATCTTCCGTTTTATGATGCGCCAAATGTTTTCTATGGGTGAAAGATCTGGACTGCAGGCTGGCCAGTTCAGTACCCGGACCCTTCTTCTACGCAGCCATGATGCTGTAATTGATGCAGTATGTGGTTTGGCATTGTCATGTTGGAAAATGAAAGGTCTTCCCTGAAAGAGACGTCGTCTGGATGGGAGCATATGTTGCTCTAGAACCTGGATATACCTTTCAGCATTGATGGTGTCTTTCCAGATGTGTAAGCTGCCCATGCCACACACACTAATGCAACCCCATACCATCAGAGATGCAGGCTTCTGAACTGAGCGCTGATAACAACTTGGGTCATCCTTCTCCTCTTTAGTCCGAATGACACGGCGTCCCTGATTTCCATAAAGAACTTCAAATTTTGATTCGTCTGACCACAGAACAGTTTTCCACTTTGCCACAGTCCATTTTAAATGAGCCTTCTGGATCGTGTTTAGATACGGCTTCTTCTTTGAACTATAGAGTTTTAGCTGGCAACGGCGACTGGCACGGTGAATTGTGTTCACAGATAATGTTCTCTGGAAATATTCCTGAGCCCATTTTGTGATTTCCAATACAGAAGCATGCCTGTATGTGATGCAGTGCCGTCTAAGGGCCCGAAGATCACGGGCACCCAGTATGGTTTTCCGGCCTTGACCCTTACGCACAGAGATTCTTCCAGATTCTCTGAATCTTTTGATGATATTATGCACTGTAGATGATGAGATGTTCAAACTCTTTGCAATTTTACACTGTCGAACTCCTTTCTGATATTGCTCCACTATTTGTCGGCGCAGAATTAGGGGGATTGGTGATCCTCTTCCCATCTTTACTTCTGAGAGCCGCTGCCACTCCAAGATGCTCTTTTTATACCCAGTCATGTTAATTACCTATTGCCAATTGACCTAATGAGTTGCAGTTTGGTCCTCCAGCTGTTCCTTTTTTGTACCTTTAACTTTTCCAGCCTCTTATTGCCCCTGTCCCAACTTTTTTGAGATGTGTTACTGTCATGAAATTTCAAAATGTCTCACTTTCGACATTTGATATGTTATCTATGTTCTATTGTGAATACAATATCAGTTTTTGAGATTTGTAAATTATTGCATTCTGTTTTTATTTACAATTTGTACTTTGTCCCAACTTTTTTGGAATCAGGGTTGTAACATGAAAGTAAGGTTAATAATATAACTTAGATTATACATTTTTCAGTTTTACTCAAATTAGGGTGGTGCAAAAATGAGTACACCCCACAACAAAAACTACTACATCTAGTACTTTGTATGGCCTCCATGATTATTAATGACAGCACCAAGTCTTCTCGGCATGGAATGAACAAGTTGGTGACATTTTGCAACATCAATCTTTTTCCATTCTTCAACAATGACCTCTTTTAGTGACTGGATGCTGGATGGAGAGTGATGCTCAACTTGTCTCTTCAGAATTCCCCAAAGAAAATAATTTATTTATACCACAAAGGTGAAGGCTACAAGAAGATCAGCAAAGCTTTACTTATCAGTCAGAATACTGTAGCAAAAGTGGTACCAAAATTTAAGAAAGCTGGAACTGCAACCATCTCACAGAGACATCCAGGTCGTCCACGGAAGTTAACACCTCGACAGGAGTGTCTTCTGACGAGAAGGGTTGAAGAAAATCGGCATGCAAGTTCACTGCAGTTATCTAAAGAAGTAGAAAGCCAAACTGGGGTGACTATTTCCCGTGACACAATATGGCGTACACTGCGGAGGAATGGCATGCATGGATGCCATCCACGAAAGAAGCCTCTCCTAAAGCCCAGGCACAAAAAAGCCCGCCTAGAGTTTGTCAGGGCCCATGCTGACAAAGATGAAGACTACTGGGACTCTATACTCTGGAGTAATGAGACCAAGATAAATGTTTTTGGAACTGATGGCTTCAAAACTGTATGGCATTGCAAAGGTGAGGAATACAAAGAAAACTGCATGGTGCCTACAGTGAAACATGGTGGTGGCAGTGTCCTTATGTGGGGCTGCATGAGTGCTGCTGGTGTCGGGGAGTTGCATTTCATTGATGGCATCATGAATTCACAGATGTATTGCTCTATACTGAAAGAGAAGATGCTACCATCACTCCGTGCCCTTGGTCTTCATGCACTTTTCCAACATGGCTAAACACACATCTAAGGCCACTGTTGGATTTCTGAAGAAGAACAGGGTGAAAGTGATTTCAGTGGCCAAGTATGTCTCCTGATCTGAACCCAATCGAACACCTATGGGGAATTCTGAAGAGACAAGTTGAGCGTCACTCTCCATCCAGCATCCAGTCACTAAAAGAGGTCGTTGTTGAAGAATGGAAAAAGATTGATGTAAAATGTCGCCAACTTGTTCATTCCATGCCTAGAAGACTTGGTGCTGTCATTAAAAATCATGGAGGCCATACAAAGTACTAGATGTAGTAGTTTTTGTTGTGGGGTGTACTCATTTTTGCACCACCCTAATTTGAGTAAAACTGAAAAAATGTGTAATCCAAGTTATATTATTAACCTTACTTTCATGTTATAAGTTAAACAGATGTTATATTAAACTTTGTCTTGTCAATATTTTGGAAATTGTTTGTGTTCATTGAGATATTGTTTAAAATGTTACTTTTCAAAGGGGGTGCACTCATTTATGCTGAGCACTTAGATTAGATAGAACTTTATTGATCCCTTTGGGAGGGTTCCCTCAGGGAAATTAAAAAGATACAGTCCACAGCCTGGTAAAAAGCAGCCAAAGTAGAGTCCAAAGTAGCGTGTTTAAAGTCCCCAGAAATGATGATAAATGCCTCAGGGTGCTGTGTCTGCAGCTTTGCTGTGACAGAGTGAATCCTCTCACATGCAGCGGCTGCGTCTGCCCTCAGAGGGATGTAAACACAGATGGTGATGCTAGCAGCTCCATGTCCGGGCAACATAAGACTGTCTTTATGGAGAAATGTCCCGGGTTACACCAGCGGTTGTTCACGTAAATGATGAGTCCCCCACCTTTGCCTTTCCCATATGCTTTAGTGTCTTTGTTGGCTCTCACAGCAGTGAATCCCCGCAGGTCCACGTTAGCATCCGGTACGAGGTGTGTTAGCCATGTCTCCGTAAAAATAAATAAGCTGCTCTCCCGGTAAATCCGCTGGTTGTTCAGTGCGGATAGCTCATCGGCCTTATTCGGCAGCGAGTTCAAATTCCCCATGATAATGGAGGAAATTGATGGTTTGTAGCGCTGCTGATTGTCCGCTAGCCTAGCCTTTAGCTTAGCCCCGGCTTTGCAACCCCTGGGTTTCCTCCTCAGCTTGGCCGGAATGGGGTGTCGTATCCAGGCTCGTACCATTGTTTTCAGGGCCAGCAGCTCCTCTCTCAAATAAGCGAGAAAACTGGCTCCTGGTTGTGTGTTAAAGTTAAAAATATCCATGGGATATGAAGAAAAACACACTATGTCTTTGTAAGAAGAGCAGAAAAGTAAAAAGCTGGAAAAAAGAGGTTTAAAGAACTAAAAACTACAGAGCTACTGGAGAAGCAGCTGTCTCACACAGCACCCAAGGTCACGTTTTCTTTACATTTTACTTCACATGTATCGAGGGATATACGGCGTGTCAGGGCTTGAGATCTTGGGACCTGTCAAACACATTAAATGTATATACGGTACAACCCTGCTTAGCTGATTCCATGTGTGTAGCTTATGGAATCTTTCTCCTACAGTAGCCAGTACTCTTCTAAATATCATACATGTCAACCCCTTTGGGCGTCCACCTGTAGTATCAGAGGAAGAAATCCATAAAATCAACATAAAATCCTTATAGCCTTCGAATCGCGCCAAACTTTTATTTTGATGTACATTTGTACAATACACATTTACTGCTATCCTATTGTTCACAAGGTAGGCTGCTCCCACTCCAAAGGAAAATACTTTTTACAGACTCAGGGAAAACACTCAAACTCCATGGTCTGTGCACTGTCAGTCAAAGTGTCGGCTGCTCCCATTTCAATGGGATACTTTTCACAGAGACCATTTTTGTCCACAGTCAACTTTTCATATAGCCAGAGAAAGCACTCAAACTTCACCATTTTTGTCCACAGTCAGTCATGTTTACATATGATCTTGATTATAATCACTGGCAGCCTTCTTTGCCAGCTGTAACTGCCTTTCTGTGGGGGTGATGTCGCAACAGAAGTCTGTTCAGTTTGCATTGCAGTACTGCAGTAAGGGTGTCTGTGCTAGGGTGACCATTTCCATAACACCAAAAAGGAGGACATTATTTGGACGGGGGGGTCTGGGGGCCCTCCCCCAGAAAATTTTGTATTTCTTAGATGCAATTTCCTGCATTCTAATCAATTTTAGGGTGAATAATGGCAAATCCCATCTGATTCATAGCCCTCAAATTTTTATGTAAACCACAGTGGCAAGATTGAGAATGGATTATTTTTATGCAAGTCACTCAAGTTTGGTGAAATCAACATCGCAATTTTGTAGGGTTAAAGATTATGATTGTGGGGAAAAAAGAGTAAGGTCAAAGCATTCATAGTATTTATTATAATTCATGTATTAGCTCTTAATTGGCTAGAACACACAGTATTTATATTTATTAAAAGCATTGTGGAATTAACAAACCACTGAAATTAAACTTAAGGTGCTGAGTACCAAAAAGCACAACATTTGTAGATTCTCAAAGAACGAATAGGCAACATAACCAGCAACATTATAAAACGTTTTAAAACAGTATATCATGCTTCAGTCTTTCAGTGTCTTCAGAATTCGTAGGTGTCTTTGTGTGTGAGTGAGTGAGTGAGAGAGAACAGTCAGACTCTTTGAAGTAGCCAACAAGGCACGCGCCAGGAAGATCATCAAAGGATAGAGCGCAACGCGTTCTAGAACGCAACGCCTCGCGGTGCGGAGTTCGCATTGCATGCCAAAAAACATCGAGCCATAGACTCTTTATTGTAGATTACTAGTGTGCAGCACAGATCTGCAGTTTCCCTACAAAACGTTATTCTAGAACTCTGCTCTTCCAGTCTGGCAAGTCGATATTATATAATTCCGCTCATCGTCTCTAAAAGGAGGACAAATGTGCATCCGGCTTGATGCTGCGCCAGACGCCGGACAAGACATTGAAAAGACGGACGGTCCGGCCTAAAGACGGACGTCTGGCCACCCTAGTCTGTGCCCAGGTTTTTTCTGCAGTCAGTGTGGATTTTCCTGACCTATGAGAATACCCTCTCACAGTCAGCATTGCTGTGAGGTAGACACAGCAATGCCTCCATAGTTTTTCTCAGGTTTGGAAATCTCTCCTGTCCGCATCTGCGCATGACTGGAAAGAGCGAAGTCTTGCAGTTGCGATACTACTTGAGGCTTGAGGAATAAACATCCGGTTTCACATAGTCTGGGTTATCTGCCCCTGCATACACGCTGTTCTTTGTCTATAAATCGAGCTTTTGTATGTTTTTGCGACGATCAGCTGACGATGTTCAAGTAAGATACACAAAATAAATTTAGGTCAGAAAATACTGAAAATCCGTAAGACTTTGTTTATACGCCCGTACGCCCTTGAAATGAGCTAAAATCCGTATAATTTCCGGACAATCCGTATAGGTTGACATGTATGAAATATATAAATACATAATAGTAATTAGAAAAAAATATGATTTATGTAACAATAGATAGATGAGCATTGATACATGAATCCATGGGTTTAGAAGTTGAAGGTGGCAATTCCATATTTCAATGCAAAATCACTAGCTGCTAAACTTGGTCTACACAGGCTGTGCACTGAAACCGTGCAAGCTCACGCAGCCTGCTGGCGCTTCCGCAGGTGACGTCACGAATCTGGCTCCAGACTCCCTTGGGATTTTTCCAGAAGTGTTTAATTATTATTTTTTTTTCTGCTGTAGACAGATGGCCTTGTGCAAAATTCCCCTTCTGGATGACTGTGTAAAGGGACATACTTTCATATATATATATATGAAATATATATAGTATATAGTATAGAAATATATATAGTGTATATATATATACACTAAGCGGAAAGAGGGAGGCAGAGGGCTAGTGAGCGTCAAGACCACGGTCCAGGATGAAACATCGAAAATCCGAGAATACATCAGAAAGATGGCCCCAAAGGATGAACTGCTAAGTGAATGTCTCAGGCAGCAGAACCCTGATGAGGGTGCAGAGGAGGAGGAGGAACAGACAGCCTGGAGAGACAAACCCCTACATGGCATGTACCACTGTCAGATAGAGGAAGTGGCTGATATCAAGAAATCCTACCAGTGGCTGGATAATGCAGGACTGACAGACAGCACAGAGGCACTAATCATGGCAGCACAAGAACAGGCCATAAGCACAAGAGCCATAGAGGCCAGGATCTACCAGAGTAGATCAGACCCAAGATGCAGACTGTGCAAAGAAGCCCCTGAAACAGTCCAGCACATAGTAGCAGGGTGTAAGATGCTAGCTGGATCAGCGTACATGGAGAGGCACAACCAACTGGCTGGGATAGTATACAGGAACATCTGCAACCAGTATGGAATAGAAATACCCAAGTCCCAATGGGCCATACCACAGAAGGTGGCTGAGAACAACAGGGCCAAGATTCTGTGGGACTTCAGCTTCCAGACTGACAAACAGATCCTGGCTAACCAACCGGACATAGTGGTGGTGGACAAAGAGCAGAAGAGGGTGGTGGTGATAGATGTGGCGATCCCAGCTGACGCCAACATCAGGAAGAAGGAACATGAGAAACTTGAGAAGTATCAAGGGTTGAAAGAGCAGCTGGAACGGATGTGGAAGGTCAAGGGTTGCGTGGTCCCCGTGGTAGTGGGGGCACTTGGGGCAGTAACCCCCAAACTGGGAGAGTGGCTCCAGCAAATCCCAGGAACAACATCTGAAGCCTCAGTCCAGAAGAGCGCAGTCCTAGGAACATCGAAGATACTGCGCAGAACCCTCAAACTCCCAGGCCTCTGGTAGAGGACCCGAGCTTGAGGATGACATGGATACCACCCCCCCCGCCGGGGGTGAGAAGGAGATTTTTTTATATATATATATATATATATATATATATATATATATATATATATATATATATATAAAAATTGGTCCAGAATATGCACTTCAAGAATTTGCAGTGGGTCTTTTAAAACATCCCCAGTGTCTTCAATGCAGGTGGAAATGGGGGAAATGCCATTAAGGATCGGAAGGCTACAATTGATGATGACATATTGGGTAAATCTTCAGGGGCATTAAGACAACCATCCTGCCAAAAGTATTACAAAATATTGTTGGGAACACTATGAATCTAATTTCCTAAATTTTAGATGGATAAGTGATGCTAAAGCAGAGAGTATTGGTTTACATCAGCTACAGTACTGCCCAACAGTCCCATTATCACCAGTCTCACCATGGATATTCCCATTACCAGTAGTAGATTTAAATATTCATCAGGAAATAAGAAAGAAATCAAAGGACACATCAGTGAGGGAAATTGTACAAAATTATTTGGATTTTTTTTATTTTTCTAAATATACGTGTATATTTACAGATGGTTCTAAAGACCCCCAAAAAGGGTGTGCTGGATCAGTAGTGTATATCCCAAAGAAAGGAGTAAGTAGTAAGAAAAGAGTGACCAACAATGTGACGGTGTATACAACAGAATTGGTGGCAATATTATTGGCTCTGAAATGGGTTAAAGAAAATGCAATAAACAAAACAGTTAGATAGTTACTCAGCATTGGAAAGTATTCAATCAGGTAAATCATTTAGAACAGAGATAAATGAAATCTTTATAACTTTGTGTAAAATAGATTCAAAGGGCATTTTAACTAGTTTTCTTTGGGTACCTGCGCATGTTGGTGTGGAGGGAAATGAAAAGGCTGACAAGCTGGCTAAACAATCACTAAATAATATAGAAATAGAACTGTGAATCCCAATTAGTAAGGCAGAGGCTAAGCTTTACATCAAGTCCTATGCAAAGTCAGTCTGGCAGGAATATTGGGATGGCAGTGAAACAGGAAGACATCTATACTACATTGAAAAACAGGTGAATATTGGAAGGACGGGGGCAGGAGTCAGAGAGAAGACATCATGATCACCTGATTAAGAATTGGACATACAGGACTTAACTATTCTCTTAACAAAATAGACAAACACCCAACCAGAAATGGTGAATACTGTAGCCATCCGTAAACAGTAGAGCATGTAATGCTTCATTGTAAGAAATATGAACGTGAAAGAAATGAGCTTTATAGATCTCTCAGAATGGTTAATCATCACAATTTCACTTTACCTGGTTTATTAGGGAGAGCATCAAGTTTGATAACATATTATGTTATCAAATTTCTGAAAGATTCAGAATTAGCTAAAAGAATATAAGGGTTTTTAAAATTATTATTATTAGTAGTAGTAAATTAGCTAGCACTTATGTGTCTGGCCACATCACGATCCCACCAAACAGTTGTTGGGATGCTGCTTCGAGTTTGAGACTTCTCCTACAATTTATACTCCTTAGCTTAGTCACCCCTCTGTATCAGTCCACCAAATACTTTCCTCATGATGGTCTCTCCTTCCAGGAGAACAGCTGCTTGCATCCTTGTAACTACTCTGGAGGCATTTTTCTCATCGATTAACTTCTTAACCACTCTTGTTGCCTTCTCAGCGCCACTGCCAAGACATCCAATAATGACTGGGACACTCTTGACTGCCAGCCCTAGTCTTTTCTCCCTGGTCTTGAAAGCAAGTTGTTGGTACTTATCAAGCTTCTTCCTTGATGCTTGCTCCAGGCTTTCCTCTTGGGGACAGGCCATATAGACAATCCAGATCTTTCTTTCATTTGCATCCTCCAACACGAGATCAGGTCTTCGCGCTGCAGTCTGTTTCCTCATTTTGTCAAAGTCCCAACAGAGTTTGGAACCTTCCTTCTCCAGCACATGACCCTGTTTCCATCTCTCTTTGTACCACACTGTGTTCTCTGGGAGAATGCCTTTTTCGACGGCCCAACTGACTGCTAGGACCATTAGTGCATTATTGTGCCTTCGTAGGTATTCAGTTCCAGTATGGTGGCACGGTGGTGTAGTGGTTAGCATGGTCGCCTCACAGCAAGAAGGTTCCAGGTTTGAACCCAGCGGCCGGTGAGGGCCTCTCTGTGTGGAGTTTGCATGTTCTCCCTGTGTCTGCGTGGGTTTCCTCTGGATGCTCCGGTTTCCCCCACAATCCAAAGACATGCAGTTAGGTTGATGTGGGGCGGCCTTGGGCTGAGATGCCCTTGAGCAAGGTACCGAACCCCTGACTGCTCCCTGGGTGCTCTGGTGTGGCTGCCCACTGCTCTGAGTGTGTGTGTGTGTGTGTGTGTGTGTGTGTTCACTGCTTCAGATGGGTTAAATGCAGAGGATGAATTTCACTGTGCTTGAAGTGTGCATGTGACAAATAAAGGTTTCTAAGTACTTCGCATCCTGCTAACAAGTGCTGGACCATCTCGTCATACTTGCCACACAGTCTGCATTTTCCATCTCCTATTCCTTGGATTTCCTTCCATTTCTTGGTTTCCACCCTTTGCTCTAGTATGTTCATTATGCCGGCTGTTTTCTGTGGAGCAAATTAATGAACATGCTATTATTATTATTTTGTTGTTGTTTTGTTTTAAACTAATTGAGGAATAATTTATGTTGTTTTTATCTTAAATGAAGTAATGCACTGACTACTACTACTACTACTAATAATAATAATAATTAAAGCGGGGCGGCACGGTGGTGTATAGTGGTTAGCGCTGTCGCCTCACAGCAAGAAGGTCCAGTTTCGAGCCCCGTGGCCGGCGAGGGCCTTTCTGTGCGGAGTTTGCATGTTCTCCCCGTGTCCGCGTGGGTTTCCTCCGGGTGCTCCGGTTTCCCCCACAGTCCAAAGACATGCAGGTTAGGTTAACTGGTGACTCTAAATTGACCGTAGGTGTGAATGTGAGTGTGAATGGTTGTCTGTGTCTATGTGTCAGCCCTGTGATGACCTGGCGACTTGTCCAGGGTGTACCCTGCCTTTCGCCCGTAGTCAGCTGGGATAGGCTCCAGCTCGCCTGCGACCCTGTAGAACAGGATAAAGCAGCTACAGATAATGAGATGAGATAATTAAAGCCGCTAGCGGCCTTGACGGGCCCTCCGGGTGCTCCGGTTTCCCCCACAGTCCAAAGACATGCAGGTTAGGTTAACTGGTGACTCTAAATTGACCATAGGTGTGAATGTGAGTGTGAATGGTTGTCTGTGTCTATGTGTCAGCCCTGTGATGACCTGGCGACTTGTCCAGGGTGTACCCCACCTTTCGCCCATAGTCAGCTGGGATAGGCTCCAGCTTGCCTGCGACCCTGTAGAACAGGATAAAATAGTTAGAGATAATGAGATGGGATGAGATTATTGTTATTTTATTTTTTCCTCCCTTAGAGCTCCTGTTCCACACTCCAGCCCAGTAGGTCACGGTAATGCACCTTTTAAGTTGGTTTGCCAACCGCCATAAAGCCTTTTTAAAAAAGAAGAAGAAGAGGGGCCTGGAAAGAGTGGGAAACTTTAAGTTCTTGGGAGTATTCTTTGATCCTAGACTTACATGGAGACACCATATAGGGAAAGTGGCTGACCGGTGCAAAAAGGTTATGAACTTAATGAGATGCCTTGCTGGAACTAAATGGGGAGCAAGTATGGTCTCTTTAAAACAAATGTATGTGTACCTGATAAGGTCAAGAATGGAATATGGTAGCCTGGCATATGGATCTGCCTCCAAATCAGTTCTGTCCTGGCTAGATGTAATTCAAGCTAAAGCTCTTAGAATATGCACAGGAGCTGTGCGGTCAGCGCTTGTATGTGCTCTCCAAGTCGAAATAGGAGAAATGCCACTTAGTCTTCGCCGGAAGCAACTGCAGGCTAATTACTGGGTGAATATGAAGGGTCAAACAGACAATCATCCAGTTAAAGCAATAAGTCAGCCAAGCTGGGAGAGAGCGGTGGCAAAATTGTCAAGCTATGGATGGTCAGGTGACACTGTAGCAAAGGAACTGTCAATACATGACGAAGTCTTCTGTCCTGTTGTATTGTGGCCCACTGTTCCTTTGGGGCAGCTGGAGGTACCCAAAGTTGATTTGGAGCTACTTGAATTAAAAGCAGAGAGTAAATCTGGAGACTTAATTAGTGCATTTCACATCCAGGTAGCAGAGAGATATCAAGACCACATTTTAATCTTTACTGATGGGTCAAAGGAGCCAGAAACAGATGCCACTGGTGCAGCTTTTATTGTCCAAGGGTGGAACATTAAATCATACAAGAGAACATCAGATTTTTTGAATGTCTTCACAGTAGAATTGTATGCTATTCTTTTTTAAGATTTTTTTTGGGCTTTTTCCACCTTTATTGGATAGGACAGTGTAGAGACAGGAAATGAGCAGGAGAGAGATCAGGAAATGACCTTGGGTCGGAATCAAACCCAGGTTCCCGGATTTATGGTATGGCACCTTATCCACCTGAGCCACGACGCCCCAGAATTGTATGCTATTCTAATGGCAGTGCAGTGGGCAGCTCAGATAAATAATCAGAAAGTACTGGTGTGCAGTGACTCTGTGTCAGCTGTTAGTAGTATTGGGACAGGTTCATCCAGAAGTCAACAAGACCTCATTTATGACATTCTTTTGGCAATCAGGGATGTGACGAGAAAAGGGATTGAGTTGTCATTGATGTGGGTTCCCGCACATAGGGGAGAGCGGGGTAAGATGAGCCACTTTTTACATTTTTCATCATAACTACATGTTAAAGCCATTTTTGCTTCCAGTCTACACACCATACCAAATTTCAAAGTGTACTGTTACTATCTGAGCAAAAAATAATTGATAAGCTCTTATGGTTAGAGTGATATTACCTCTTGAAAAAAAAATGTCAAGTGGCTCAACTTACCCCATGCACGGGGTAAGATGAGCCACTGTGTGGGGTAAATTGAGCCAACACAAAACATGTTAGGTTAACAAAGTAAACAACTTTTATTATTAGAAATGCAATCAGTGAATCAAGTCAAGTCAAGCAAGTGGGGGATAGGGCCGTTGCATAGAGAAGGGGAGATGAAGAGAGAGGTGATAGAACGAGATGGGATAGGGAGGGATAGATAGATGGATAGAGAGAGAGAGATATGCATAGATAGATAGAAAGAGGGATGGTTAGAGAGGGAATGAGAGATATACTATATTATAGAAATTACTAAAACAGTAGAACAGTGCCAAAAAAATCTTATTTCTTTCAGTAGGTTAAAACATTGCTAAAACATGCAGCAATCATTCCATCAATCATTTCATCATTATTCAATGTTCCAAGCATTCAAATTGCAAGGGAACACCATTTGCCTCTCCCTCCGTGCTGTCCCCCCAACAGTAAAGGGGTGGGGCAATTTTTTCAGAATATCCTGTCTTGACAGGACAGCCTTATCTTTCTCTTTGAAGACAAAGGTCGGCTTTCTTGCAGAGCCATGGCATGACCGGCTTCTTTTGACAAATCTTGCCTCTATTTCGAAGACATCCAATTTGATTATCTGGCCAATGAAGAAATGCACTTTCTTCTTCCCCGTGAATTTTGCCACAACATAATCCCCCACATCTAACAACTGGTCTTCCTCATCTGATGTCATATATATATATATATATATATATATATATATATATATATATATATATATATGTTGTTGTCATATATGACCAGTAAATGTGAAAACTTAAGTGTCATCCATATTGGGTAAGCTCAGCCACCAATGGGATAAGTTGAGCCAGTGGCTCAACTTGCCCCACATCTAATGGCTCGTCTTACCCCGTGGCCACCATTTTGTAGAAAAATGCTAATAAAGGGGATTAGGCTAATCAAAATTATTTTTATTAGCATTCATATCATAGCTTAGAAAGCCACTAACTTAACCCTAATGTGTCTAAATATTATTCTACTTTTGTCTTCTCTAAATTATCTTCACTGTGGACAAACATGGAATTGACTTAGAAAGCACAAAAACACATTTTTATAAATATCTCCCTCACCTAGTTTGACATGTGGTGCTCCTCTCCACAAGTGTAAGTAAATGGTCCCGCCCCCCTTTGAATGTGGTCACATGGTCACATTTGTTTACTGTTTCTTAGAAACAGGGGGTGGCTCATCTTACCCTCTGGCTCATCTTACCCCGCTCTCCCCTATACGTAGGTATTCCAACAAATGAGAAAGTGGATAGGCTAGCAAAAAGAGCAGTGAAAAAAGAAAACATATCTATCCAAAGCAGAGGGCAAGTGTATTGTCTGGAAACGAGTTAACCTAATATGGCAGCAGTGCTGGGAACAAGAGACTAAGGGGAGACATTTATTCTCTTTAACTAATAGAGTGACTGATTCAGTAACCTGTAAAAGAAGAGGGTGGAAAAGGAAGGATGACGTCACTATTTCTAGGTTGAGAATTGGCCATACTTACCTCAATAATAGTCTCTTCCTTCTAGGAAAACATCAGGATGGACTGTGCCTAGATTGTCAACAGCCAGAGACAGTACAACATGTTCTTATTGCCTGTAATAAATACAGTAGAGAAAGACAAGAACTTTTTACAGAACTCAGGAAAGTGGGCATGAAAGAAGTGTCAGTGGGATCAATTTTAGAAATGGGGTCAACTGGGAAGGGAAAGTGTTGGCTTTTTAAATATCTGAAGGACACTGGACTCGTCAAGTCAACTTTATTGTCAAATATGCTATACATGCTCAGCATACAGCACAGATGAAATTTCAGTCCTCTCTGACCCACGGTGCAAACAGGCAATGCAATAAATAAAAATATAATAATTGAAATAAACAATATAAACAGTATAAACACTCTAGATAAGAAATACAGGGAGTGCAGAATTATTAGGCAAATGAGTATGTTGACCACATTACCCTCTCTATGCATGTTGGCCTACTCCAAGCTGCATAGGCTTGAAAGCATCCTACCAATTAAGCATACCAGGTGATGTGCATCTCTGTAATGAAAAGGGGTGTGGTCTAATGACATCAACACCCTATATCAGGTGTGCAAAATTATTAGGCAACTTCCTTTCCTTTGGCAAAATGGGTCAGAAGAGGGATTTGATGGACTCAGAAAAGTCAAAAATAGTGACATATATTGCAAAGGGATGGAGCACTCTTAAAATTGCCCAGCTTTTGAAGCGTGACCATCAAACAATCAAGCGCTTCATTCAAAATAGTCAACAGGGTCGCAAGAAGCGCGTTGAAAAAAAAAGGCGCAAACTAACTGCCCGTGAACTGAGGAAAGTCAAGCGTGAAGCTGCCAAGATGCCACTCGCCACCAGTTTTGCCATATTTCAGAGCTGCAACATCACTGGAGTGTCAAAAAGCACAAGGTGTGCAATACTCAGGGACACGGCCAAGGTAACAAAGGCTGAAAAACGACCACCACTGAACAAGACACACAAGATGAAACATCAAGACTGGGCCAAGAAGTATCACAAGACTGATTTTTCTAAGGTCTTATGGACAGATGAAATGAGAGTGAGTCTTGATGGGCCAGATGGATGGGCTCGTGGCTGGATCAGCAAAGGGCAGAGAGCTCCAGTCCGACTCAGACGCCAGCAAGGTGGAGGTGGGGTACTGGTATGGGCTGGTATCATCAAAGATGAGCTTGTGGGACCTTTTCGGGTTGAGGATGGCGTCAAGCTCAACTCCCAGTCCTATTGTCAGTTTTTGGAAGACACCTTCTTCAAGCAGTGGTACAGGAAGAAGTCAGCATCCTTCAAGAAAAACATGATTTTCATGCAGGACAATGCTCCATCACACGCATCCAAGTACTCCACAGCATGGCTGGCCAGAAAGGGTCTAAAGGAAGAAAGATTAATGACGTGGCCTCCTTGTTCACCTGATCTGAACCCCATAGAAAACTTGTGGTCCCTCATCAAATGTGAGATCTACAAGGAGGGGAAACAGTACACATCTCTGAACAGTGTCTGGGAGGCTGTGGTTGCTGCTGCACGCAATGTTGATCGCAAACAGATCAAAACACTGACCGAATCCATGGATGGCAGGCTTTTGAGTGTCCTTGTAAAGAAAGGCGGCTATATTAGTCACTGATTTGTTTTTGTTTTTGAATGCCAGCAATGTATATTAGTGAATGTTGAGTTGTTATATTGGTTTCCCTGGTGAAAATAAATGAGTGAAATGGGTATATGTTTGTTTTTTGTTAAGTTGCCTAATAATTATGCACAGTTAAAGTCACCTGCACACAGATATCCTCCTAAGATAGCTAAAACTAAGAAAGCCCTACTCCAACTTCCAAAAATACTCAGCTTTGATATTTATGAGTCTTTTGGGTTCATCAAGAACATAGTTGTTTTTCAATAATAAAACTAATCCTCAAAAATACAACTTGCCTAATAATTCTGCACTCCCTGTAGACAAAACACTCACAGGTGTGTGTGTGTGTGTGTATATATATACACACACTGTATATTATCTCATCTCATTATCTCTAGCCGCTTTATCCTGTTCTACAGAGTCGCAGGTGAGCTGGATCCTATCCCAGCTGACTACGGGCGAAAGGCAGGGTACACCCTGGACAAGTCGCCAGGTCATCACAGGGCTGACACATAGACACAGACAACCATTCACATTCACACCTACGCTCAATTTAGAGTCACCAGTTAACCTAACCTGCATGTCTTTGGACTGTGGGGGAAACCGGAGCACCCGGAGGAAACCCACACGGACAGAACATGCAAATTCCACACAGAAGGGCTCTCGCTGGCCACGGGGCTCGAACCCGGACCTCCTTGCTGTGAGGCGACAGCGCTAACCACTACACCACCGTGCCACCCCCACACATACATACATATATAGAGAGAGATAGATAAATTGGAGCAAAAGGACATAAAATAAACAGTCAAGGGCACTTGAGGTATAGCAGGTAAACATGAAATAAGCAGTATAAACAAAAAACTAATAGCTATTAAGGTGAGGTAGTGTGGAATAGTGCAAATGAGCGAGGTAAAGTGAAATGTGCAGTCCCTGAGTTCAGCGTGCGAATGAATGATGCTGAAGGGGGGGGCAGGGGGGTGTACGGGCATAATCTGTGGCAGGGGGCAGAGGGGGGAGGAGGGGCAGAACAGGGAGGGAGTTGAGCCTCCTGACCACCTGGTGAAAGAAACTGTTCTTGAGCCTGCTGGTTTTGGCCCGGAGACTCTGCAGTCTCCTCCCCAACGACAGCAGACTGAAGAGGCTGTGAGATGGGTGGGTGGGGTCACCTGCAATCCTGATGGCTTTGCGGGTGAGGCGGGAGTTATAGATATCCATAAGAGAAGGGAGAGAGACACCAATGAGCCTCTCAGCTGCTCTCACGATGCGCTGCAGAGTCTTGCAGCAGGACACGGTGCAGGTGCCGTACCACATGGTCAGGATGTTCTCGATGGTGCCGCTGTAGAATGTGTGCATGATGGGGGCCGGGACTCTTGTTCTCCTCAGTTTGCGGAGGAAGTACAGATGCTGTTGGGCTTTTTTGGCCAGTGATGCGGTGTTGTTGCTCCAGGACAGGTCTTCAGAGATGTGCACACCCAGAAACTTGGTGCTGCTCACCCTCTCCACTGCAGCACCGTCGATAGATAGTAGAGCATGCTGGAGATGTAATAATGGAATGATACTGAAGGTGGCAGCAATGCAACAAATTGGATGCCAGCTGCCATTAAACGCCATAGAAGAAGAAGAAGAGGAGGAGGCGGAAGTTCCTCACGCGCGGTCTCTCTGCAGGCGCACAGAAGGAAGATGGCGGACGGTGGAAGTATGTGCTCTTGTAGAAATCTTTCTTTTTTCTTTTTCTTCAGAAAGCCAGAACAGGATAGAGATTGTAGTTGTTTAAACACGCGGATCAGTTTGAGTGTGTTTGTGTAAATGTTAGTCAGAGTCCGGGGTGTGGAATGTAAAGCCCGCAGCAGCAGCATGGCGCGTGCGAAATCCGTTTCCCTTCAGAGTGATGATGTGTTAAATCAGCATGAGGAGTTTCAGCAGGGGTTTGGTTTTATTATTTTAGAATTCACTACATTTTAATAATGCAAATATATCAATTTTGACGTTTTCAGCTGCAAGTGAATTAATTATACATAGGTCTTTGCTGTCTCTTGGTAAATTTATGGTTTGTTTGGTTTTATTTAATTTATTATATTAATAACTATCATAAGAAACTCGTTGTAAGTTTACATGAAGTGTGCATTTGCTAAACTCCTATTGATCTTTATTTATTTAGATCTAAATCACTTATTTATTTGTAATGTTATTTACAGGTTGTCAGTTTAAAAAAAAAACAACCTTGCAGATTAAGTGTCTGATGGAAAGTTATTGACAGAAATAAAGAACTTGAGCACACATCACTTGTGCACCACGTGGTGCTTGTGTGAGCCACGTGCTCGCGCCCATTTTAGCCTGGACTTCCTTCACCGCTGTATGAGTTCCGTTCATCCTGCTGGAGCTGAGTTTAAATCCTGCTGGAGCTGAGTTTAAATCCTGCTGGAGCTGAGTTTAAATCCTGCTGGAGCTGAGTTTAAATCCTGCTGGAGCTGAGTTTAAATCCTGCTGGAGCTGAGTTTAAATCCTGCTGGAGCTGAGTTTAAATCCTGCTGGAGCTGAGTTTAAATCCTGCACCACTGAAACTGGAATTTATTTTAGAAAAGCTCTTTAAACAGCTTGCTTCCTGAATGGTAGGGCTGTAAACTTGTTCTGTTGTAATGTTAAACACGTCCTGCTTTTCTCTTCAGGTGCTTCTGCTAAGAAAGAGAAGAAGAAGAAGAAAGCAAAGGTTTCAGATGAAGAAGTCGGGGTAATTATTATTATTATTATTATTATTATTATTATTATTATTTTTCTGCGCGCTTGTCCTCTGTTCTTAATTTGAATTGGTTATATACTTAGTTCTATGTCACACGTGGTTAGGAGTTGTGTGTGTGTGTGTGTATGTGTGTGGTCTGAATACAGCTCGTTTCATCCAATAGTTAAGATGCTTTGTCCAAAGCCTTTGTCATATACACTGTCATATATGAGTGATTCCACGCTTATGGGTACTGAAATGGGGACATGAACTTATTCACCTAAAACCATTTCTTTTTTTACCATCAGGTCACAAAATGTAATCTTTAATGAATATGTTAAAAGATAACTTTAATTTTCTGAGATGTAATAAAAACGTATTTATATGCCAAAGTCAAGCCTATGAGTTCCAAAATGATGTCTGTTGCATTACTTCTGTTACGATTGTCCATCTCGCGTCTGTTACAAATTAATTACAATCTAGCTCTATACCATGTTAATCTTATTGAAAGAATGTGTATGTTTATTCTACTACACACGTTTATTAATTATATTTGCTAAAACATCACCTTCCTATGTTTCAAAAAGTAATTCTACACTGTTAAAATTGAGACTATATATGTCCACAACACTTCTGTTACGTTCTGACTTTGGCATATAAATGTTTTTATTACATCTCAGAAAATTAAAGTTATCTTATAACATATCATTCATTAAAGATTACATGTTTTGTGACCTGATGGTAAAAAAAAAAAAAGAAATGGTTTTAGGTGAATTTTTAAAAATAAGTTCATGTCCCCATTTCAGTACCCATAAGCGTGGAATCACTCATTCTCATATATATATCTCATTATCTGTAGCCGCTTTATCCTTCTACAGGGTCGCAGGCAAGCTGGAGCCTATCCCAGCTGACTATGGGCAAAAGGCGGGGTTCACCCTGGACAAGTCGCCAGGTCATCACAGGGCTTAGACACAGACAACCATTCACATTCACACCTACGCTCAATTTAGAGTCACCAGTTAACCTAACCTGCATGTCTTTGGACTGTGGGGGAAACCGGAGCACCCGGAGGAAACCCACGCGGACACGGGGAGAACATGCAAACTCCGCACAGAAAGGCCCTCGCCGGCCACGGGGCTCGAACCCAGGACCTTCTTGCTGTAAGGCGACAGCGCTAACCACTACACCACCGTGCCGCGCTATATATATATATATATATATATATATATATATATATATATATATATATATATATATATATATTTTTTTTTATTTTTTATTTTCAGGTATTTATTTGTTTGTTCAAAAAAAAAAAAAGGAGGAATTCTCAATGGAATTTGACCGAAGCAAAACGTTGTAAAGCAAATGCGTGCCATGGTACATGCACTTCAGTGCTAAGGGGGGGGTAACTGTGTCGGCCCGTGCCACTTGCTGACCCTGGGATGAGTTTAACTCCCTTGTCATTGCAGGTTGCTCTCTTGCATGTCTGTTTTCAGCTGGATCATATTAAATCTTCAGGTGCAGAGCTGTGCTTTCATGGGAGCTTTGTTCACGAATACTGGGCTGAGGCGCGGTCCTTCCGACCCGAGCCCGTGCTCTTTCGAGGGAGGTGCCTATAAAATTTGGCTTCGCTGTGAGCTCAGTTGGCAGAGTTATTAATTTTTAAAGCCATCTGGATCATATTGAGTCTTACAGCGTTTGCTTTACAAAAATGTTTTCCGCTTCGGTCAAATTCTATTGAGAGTAATTCTTTTTCTAACACATGAATACCGGAAATATAAAATAATTGGTGGTGCATGTGAAAAAGGCATTGGATGAAATGTCCTGATCCCCTGTGGTCCAGTCTGAAGGTCGTGACTTCTCCCTACTCGACTGGGGTCGAAGTGATCCTCTCGCTGGATTGCTTTGTGCTGCTGCAGCAGATGTTTGACAAAACAGTCCCGGTTTAATGTAATTTCGGAATGGACCCCCAGTCAGGTGGTTTCTGTTTCTGGTTTGCAGCTCGCATTGATCAGTGGCTTTTTTTTTTTCCTGACAGGAAATCCAAGAAACTGGAGACTTTCTCATCAAACCTGAATCCAAAGTTGCCAAACTTGACACATCCCAGTGGCCGTTGCTGCTCAAGGTAAATTTCTCTTCTAACGCATTTATCTCCATGCTCAGGCTGCCTTGGCATGTACCATGATGATTTTCATCCATTCATTGAGTGTGTCAGGTTTGGATACTCTGCAGCTCCTTCGGTCCTTTTTGGACTCTGGGGTTTGCTGGTCTGTTCGTCCAGTTTCCTGCTGTTTCAGTAGGCTGGAGGTTCAAGCCAGCGGGCGTAGAGGGATCAGCCTGGCTATCTGTGATGATGGAGCTTTTCTGATCACATGTTTCCAAAAGCCTCCTTTTAGAATGGGTCCATCTTCTCTTAGATCACAATCTGTGAACCTGGAGATATTTTGTATGAATAGTCCCTGATTAACTGTTAATGTTTTGTACAGTTTAGATGATTGTTTCACATCTGGTTCTATTCCCATCCAGAACTTTGATAAGCTGAACATCAGGACAGCACACTACACGCCTCTGCCACATGGCTCAAATCCCCTGAAGAGGAACATTCACGATTACGTCAGGTAGTGTCTCTCTCATCCATCCATAATGTGCCTCGGGTTTTCCCAAAGCCACATGATGTGATTTTAGATGGCATTAGCACTCTGTGCAAAGATGACCTCCTATCTATCACCCAAGACTGATGGCTGCTAATAATGTCTTCTCACAGATGCTGAATTTAAAAAAAAAAAAAAATTGATTTTTACCTGCAACTTTAAAAAACTTTCTGTCCAGATCTGGTTTTATTAACCTGGACAAGCCAGCGAATCCGTCCTCTCATGAAGTGGTTGCATGGGTCAAACGCATCCTGCGTGTGGAGAAGACCGGTCACAGCGGGACGTTGGACCCAAAGGTCACAGGTTGTCTGATTGTGTGTATTGACAGAGCAACACGATTGGTCAAATCTCAGCAGAGTGCCGGTGAGTTGGATTTTTCTGTTCACTCTCTTAATTGCAGAGAACCTTCAGGAATAAGTGAAGGGTCTGGTAGAGTAAATTTTATAAGACATATCCTTTAGTACATTCACTCAAATTCGGACACCTCCGGGCATTTTCACAGGAATCGGTCTGTTCTGAATCAGAGGGAAATTTGATGCTTTTGGTTTCTCATTATATGAACTTGTACGCACACGTGTTTTGTTATATTCCAGGCCTCTATTTAAACCAGCCTCAGCTGACTTGGCTTGCCTGTTTTTAAATATTGCTGATGGATAAATAAATCAGAAATACTGTGATGGAAACAACTTCGATAGAACTTGAGAAACTGAAACACGAAGGGAAAAAAAAGAAACTCGAGTACAGATCTGGTGCTGAATAAGTTGCAATGCAATTCTGTAAATAACTAGTTGGAAACATTTGTCATATCCAATCCAATAATTTATCCCCCTGGGTTTTTGTTTGCAAACCTCCAGAGCACCTTGTGTATCAGCTCTGTGCTTTTTGGTTCATCGGCGTGTGCGTAAATACAAAAAAAAAAAAAAATGCCATAATGAAACTTTTTTTTTTTTTTTGAAAAAACACTAGGGTTCGATTCAAACAGTATCGGCTGATGGGTGATGAGCTTGTACTATCGTGTTGTTCATCCGGCGTCATTCACATTTCATGAAAATCGCTTCTCTCTGTTCACCAATTTTGATTCTTTCTGGTATAAAGGTAGGGGAACCTAGGGTGCATATAACTTCTGCCCAGATTTGCTTCCTTACAATTATTAATGAAGTTATGGACTAATTAAGCCTTAATGAGCAGTTCAACAAAAATCACTTCTTCTGGTAAATAGGTCGGTATTCCTAGGGTGGATATCGCTTCTATATATAGCTTACAACATGCAGGCTTTCGTCTAAACGGGGCAACAGGGGCGCTGTGCCCTCTTACTCTCGGCGTGCGCCCCCTTACCGACTCCGTGAAAACATCCCAGCAACACTACGTGACAATGTGTCTGATCATCAAATACGTTATAATTGCTCCAAAAATATTCCAATCATAGTAGATACACCGCCAGACGGTGCAAAAACAATCCGAATTGGCGTTTTCCAGACTGAGGCGCCATGTTTAGTTGTTTACTTGTCGCGGCTGCTCTCGCGAGATTTGACATGGGTTACATACAAGGTCAGCTGACTTGTCGCGTGAGATTTCTCGAGACTGAATGACCTTTCACCCACCGGCGCGGGAGCTTTTGACAGAAGTAGTTCGAGTTGTTTTTGTTGACACTTGGGCATTTAAAGATGTCATCCCGTGGCACGAAGCGGAAGAAAGCCAAAGACTGTCCGGGGCAGAAGATGATTTACTTCTTTCTTTTTCAATGTTGACAGACAATTTGTTACAATTTCCCTCTCAGATAGCCTCAGAATGTCCCATTGGAGCATTTTTCAAAGGCTTTGCACGGCGGGGGGAGACAACTGGCACCATCCCCCCCCCGGCTCCACTCCGCTCCCTCGCCATGGTGACCGCCCTCGTACTAAATTTTTCTAGAAAAAACCCTGACATTTATTGCGCAAGGTGGCCCACTTTAGATCGTTCCTTCTGGACTAGACGGGGCCGGAGTGAGCTACGCCGTCATTGGTCCCGTTTGTTTTTGTTTAACTGCATGCAGTGTGAAAACGAGCCACAAGTATCAAACTTTGCTCTGATTCTTACTCTGTAATTCAAATTTAGTAACTCGATTAATTTATCTTGCTTTAGTCTGTGAGCATGAACTCGCACTCCAGTAAACCAGTAGCCTTTCCTCACTACTCTTGTGCCGTGTGTTTCAGGCAAAGAGTACGTGGGCATAGTACGGCTGCACAATGCAATAGAGAGCGAACACCAGCTCGCGAGGGTAAGTGTTAGAGCGTGTTTATAAAGGCGATGAGGAGGATGATGTGAAATGATGAACCCGTTTATCCATTCTCTGAGTGTCTCCAGGCGCTCTGCTCTGCTGTTCTCCTCATCGCTGCTTCAGTGTTCTACTGTCGTGGCTGATGCTGGAGGACGTGTGCAGGTTCGGAGAGCCCGGATTCATAAAGGAAGAATTGATGGGACTGATTGCACATCACCAGATCTTGTGTGTGTGTGTGTGTGTGTGTGTGTGTGTGTTCTGCTTAATTCTGGAAAGCGTGTTTTAAACATGTCGATCTGTCTGTGGTTCTCCCGTCTAGGCTCTGGAGTGTCTCACTGGAGCGCTGTTCCAGAGGCCGCCTCTAATCGCCGCGGTGAAGCGGCAGCTACGAGTCAGGACCATTTACGAGAGCAAGCTCATCGAGTACGACCCGGAGAAAAGGCTCGGTAAGAGTTTAGCCACGTTTTAAACGTTTAATCCGAACGAAGCCGCATGATGCCATGTAGATTGCATGAGCATTTTTGTGCCGAGATGACCTCCTATCTATCACCCAAGACTGATGGCTTTTCCAACATTAGACTACTTTTTCCTCGAGATGTGAATCAACTTTTTCAGCTTCCAAAACCTGTGTTTGCTCGCTGCAGGGATTTTCTGGGTAAGCTGCGAGGCAGGGACGTACATCAGGACGCTGTGTGTTCATCTCGGGCTGCTACTGGGAGTCGGAGGTCAGATGCAGGAGCTCAGGAGGGTTCGCTCTGGAGTGTTGGGTGAGAAGGTGTGTTCACAGTACATACAGGAGCTGATGATGGTGCTTCACTGTGCACCTGACCAAAGTGTTGAGTTCAGTTCTGGGCTCCTTCCCCAGTCCTGCTAATTAATCTTTGGGACATCAGATGGCTGAAGTTGAGCAAATCGTGAAGTTGCACTCGGTGCTGCTTTATTGCGTCTTCACCAACAGGATTTATTCTAACATCAGCCTCAGGGTGTGAGACGTAATGCGTGCTTATTTGTTTGTTTATTTTATGTCAGGACTGTATGGTGACCATGCATGATGTATTAGATGCTCAGTGGCAGTTTGACCACAACAAGGATGAGACGTACCTGAGAAGAGTCATCTACCCTCTGGAGAAGCTGCTCGTCAGCCATAAGAGGATCGTCATGAAGGACAGTGCGGTGTGTGGTTGTTCTTCGATCTGTTTGTAGTGTAAACGGGTGTTTTGTAGGTTGTGGTTTGATGTAATGTGTGTTTTGTTCTTTCATCAGGTCAATGCTATTTGTTATGGTGCTAAAATCATGTTACCAGGTGTGTTACGGTATGAAGATGGCATAGAGGTGAACCAGGACATCGTCATCATTACGACTAAAGGAGAAGCCATTTGTACAGGTGAGATGTATATAAATCTAATCGAGTTACTCGGCGTCTAACTGTAGACCCCATCCACATGAGGGTTTTGGTTTTTTTTTGGAAGAAGAAAAAATTCCCTTCTGTGTTATGACTACGGCCCAATCCCAATTCTAATTTCTACCCCTTCCCCTTGGCCCTTCCCCTTGAAACTGAGCTACAAGGGATAGGGCTTGAAATTCAACCCCTACGTATTGGGATAGCCCTTCAATGATCGCATACGTCATCGCGTACCTCCGTCAGCGTTTACGTTAGCAAAACGCGACCAAATGCGTCATTGGCTGCGACCAGCCGCTACAGTCAGAGCCAGAGGCAGAACCAGAAATCTCTGCTGAAATGCCGTCTGCTGCTGTTGTGATCACTGTGTCCTGGGCTATAGGCCTCTTTTTACGGTTGTCTGCAGCTAAACGGAGAAATGCCAGTAGACGAAGTAAACACTGTGAAGAGCAAGCTAATGTAGGGTGTGATTTGTTAACTAACACCACTGAATGGGATATCTTTGGCGCTTCGTGCACCACATCCGACAGAATGAGGTGTCAGAACACTCATGTAAACAATAAAAGCGAGAATAACAGAACAAAACGTACGCAGTCAAGCAACCGAAAACAATACTCACTCCCAAAGCTTTTTAGCAGCAGCTTTGGATTTCAGAAACCGCTGCTCATTCTCAGCTCGAAAGCGAATCAAGCGGCGTGTTTCCTCTGGATTCCCTAGTTCAAGTACACAGGGATGGGAAGCTGGTTAACGTAACGACACAACAGAAAAGCAGATCCTCTGTTGTTTGTAATTACTTGAGCTAACTGCTAAATAACAACTTTGTTCACAATTTTCATTGCATCAACCGATCACACAACGTTAATGTTATAGTACGTTAACGTTAATAGGCTAGTTAACACTATTGACGTAGTAATAGAACGGTTATAACAACTTACGTAAATAATGGAGAAAATACTTACATTTATGACAATCTTTCGCCGCGGGAACCGCCATCTTTCTGAAATCTGCATGAAATCTCGCTGAAATCCGCATGGCATTGTGGGAAATCACTCAAACCCCTTCGTTTGGAGTCAGCTCCAGGAAAATCTCCGTTTGGAGGGGTACAGAAGCCCTACCCCTTCCCCTACCCCTCCGCGTTAACTGGGATTGGGATACCCCTACCCCTTCACGTGAACGCGCAAAATGGAGGGGTAGGTCTAAGGGGTGAAATGGGATTCGGCCTACGTCTACACGCATATTGATTTTGCATCGTTGAAAATTGAGCTCTTAAAAGAGAAATGCACCGCGACTGGGTGGTTTTTGGATAAATTTAGGAGCCTACTCCTGACCAGGATGAGTTCCTGAAGATGAACTGTTGGGCATGTGGATGGTTTTCTATGTTTCACCTTGTCTATTGCTCAATTTGCAGCCCCCATGTTGTTGTTCTTAAAATATTGTCTGTTTATGGCAGCGGTTCCCAAACTTTTTTGGCCGCGCACCCCCTTCTATACTCTAACCAGGTTGATGCACCTCCAGTTCCCCAGTTTCAAAAAAACACGCTTTCTTATAAGGGAAGCATCTTTAATCGTGCTAAATGATGATAAACATCGTTTGCCACACCTGCAGGAAACCACAAAAGTGGAAAAAAAACCACCAAAGCTTTCTTACAAAGGCAGCACGTCGTGCTCGAATGAGAACATCGAATCACATTAACATATTATGCGCTCTCGTATTTGAATTAGATAGAATTTGATTGAAATGTAACAGTTTTAAAACGTTGCAACACAGTAAATGCGCAAATTCATTACAAAGGGAGATCACATCGAGGCATGTCGTCTACCAGCCAGATACGGGGAAAATGTATGATTTTCATCCGTGTTTAAAACACTAGCAACACAACCCTGTCATTACAAGGTTATGAAAATGAATTGAGAATGAATTTAATTTGCAAAAAAGTTAACATATAATAACAGTAAAAATAGCAATGATAATTATGAACATATGCATTTTAAAGAGATACAACAATTAAGGAGCATATCAGGAACAGATAAAGAAAAGGATCCATCTGATTGTGAAGTGCAGCGTTGGCGGCTCAGTCTGCAGAGACAGACAGACGGTGGGTGGGTCAGTAGGCTATATAGGTCCTATTTTCAGTAGCAGTATATATTTTTAGCAAGATCAATGCCATTTGGCCAAATACATACCAATATTAATGCGACGGATGGGCCTGCATCTTAGCACAGAGCTCTCCGATGTTTGGGGTAATTGAAGACAGTCTCAGCCTCATCTTTCTCAACATCTCCCAGTCTTTGCCGATGTTTAGTTGCCGATCGGCTTTTAGCCCATGTTTACATTAGACCGTATCAGCGGATCATCAGATTAACGTTTTTAAAACGATTTGCGTGCACACAGCAACACCAATACACGGATACGCTCGGCTCCGCAGGCATCCTGCGCTCCAAATCACTCCGCCCTGAACAGCGAGTGCCCTCTGGAGGGTGCGCACTCCGGCCCTGCGCAGCTCACAGAGCACGCGAGTGAAGTGCACAAGCAGTGATTCGGGACTGAGCCGCTGTGTGTGTGATCCCAGCGCATATCACTTACCACTTGCAAGTGGAAGGATGGCAAGCCTAAAGACAATCATAACTACACAATGGGCAGTATTTGCATCAGTATTTGCAGTATTTTCATACTTTTATACTCTTTAATGAAAGGTGATACAAGGCGGAAGTCCGCGCCGTTTTTCAGCAGTCGCATCACATGACCAACGCCAGCGAATCAGGAAGGTGGATGTCACAGTGACGTTGTCCAATGACGACGCCAGCTAGAGCTCAGCACAGCGTATCCGCGTATTCTCAATGTTTACACAGCACCGGACCAGACATGATCTGGATTGAATATGTGGACACTGGCGGATTCCCGTTTCCCGGCGTTTCCAGGCGGTATAATGTAAACGGACAGTGCATCCGCGAAGAAAACGAGACAGATACGGTCTAGTGTAAACTTGGCCTTAGTTTTGCCGATTTCAACCAGTTGTGCATCGCGAATGAATGAATTAATGAAGCCACAAACTACTGCAGAACCGTTACGGCGTAGAAGAGGAGTTAAATATCGCCATTACATTTTTTTTATCTTGCGCACCCCCTAGTGGCAGTTCGCGCACCACACTTTGGGAACCCCTGGTTTATGGCATTCTGTCGCCACCTACTGGGCTGGCATGGCCATTTGACCTGTTTTGCCTGGAGGGAGAGATTCTCATTTACGCTAATGGTGTTTATTTTTTTTTAATTTAATTTACACTATCAGTGCTGGTGTGAATTGTTACACTCGCTCAGGATCTTTCTACTTTATTATCCCTTGCCCAAACAAAGTTTGGCAGGGGATATAGAAAGGGGTTCTGTCCATCTGGTCAAGTTTTTGTTTCTGGGCCATATCTTAAAAACTACTGAAGATATTTTCATGAAACTCTGTATGCATATCAAGCAACATGTGAACTGGTGCCTTTTGCTATTTTGGATTATTATTTTTTTTTTTGGGGGGGGGGAGTATTTTAAAAATATTTTACATAAATAGGTTTTGTCTTGGTTTCTAAGAGCAACGTTCATTTCCGGAGCGCGTATCCAAAATTATTCATGATGCATGTTAGCAAGGTGATGTAGGGGTGCCTTTTTATTTTGAAAAATTAAATTTTTTTTTTTTTCCCCTCCATGTTTCCATGGAAATTTATTTTTTTTCCAGATTTAGCCTTTCAGGTTAATCTTGGGGGTAGGTTTTGTTTCTGGAGCAGAACTTAAACTTTTTCCCTCAGTTTTGACCAGTCATCACCAAATTTCGCATGAATACCACCTCTGGGCTGAATTACATTACTTTTGGTGCTGATCTGGATCACTGAACCAGAATGATCCATGAAAAATGAGAATCCCCCCAATCAGGGTTGTTTTTTTAAGTTTTGTTCAGGGTGCAACTTTTCCTCATTAAGTATCGCTGTCTATCTCTTCTGGATCTATAGGGTATGGTGACCAAGTGTCGCTGTTTGTAACAGCTAGCGCAAATTACTGTAACTTTCTTTAGTCTCTATGTAGAGTTTTCAAAAAAATGTGTGGATGAGGTCTTAATCAAAGCCACATGATGTTCTCTAGATAACATTAGCATTCTGTGCAAAGATGACCTCTCATCTATCACCCGGGACTGATGGTTTTGGTTCAATTCCGATTCATTTTAGATGGAAATGAGCCGTTTTAAAGGTTTTTTTTTTTTTTTTTTTTGGTCTCTTCTCCCCCTAGCTGTAGCATTAATGACGACGGCAGTCATTTCGACATGCGACCACGGTGTTGTGGCTAAAATCAAGAGAGTCATCATGGAAAGAGACACGTATCCACGCAAATGGGGCTTAGGGCCAAAGGTAAGGCAAACAAAATCGGGTTGGTTTATTTATTCCTATAACTCCCATGTGTGCTTTAGAGAATGTAATAGTGCTGCGGTTACCGGGGGGGGGGGCACTGATACTGTGCATGAATCATCTACACATTTATTTACCTGTGTATTTTCAGGCAAGTCAGAAGAAAATGATGATCCAGAAAGGCCTTCTAGATAAACACGGCAAGCCCAACGGCAGCACTCCCACTGACTGGAAGGAGGGTTATGTGGATTACAGGTACGCCTTGTTCTCTCTGGGGCAGTGTGCAACCTCGGCTGCTCTTGTGGTGCTTGTATAGTCAGCTTCAAAATTATTGGCACCCTGAGACTGTGTGTGGTTAAAGTCCCTGTCCTGCTCACTGTGTTGGCGGTAAGGATTCCAATAATTTTGGAGGTGTCTGCATCAGTTCATGCAGACGGTTATCCCTTTTTAGCCTGCTGTGACTCTAGAGGGAGTGAGTCTGCTACAAAAACACACACAACTCGTGTGAAATCTGTCTACAGTGTGTAAGGCAGGCCCTTGGGTTTTGTGGACACGGCACTTTTGGTTTAATGATGTCTTGCTCTATACTGCTTGTCTATTTTATGTGATTCTGACCATGAGGTGTTCTCTCTCTCTCTCTCACACTTCAACAGTAAACCCAAAGCAGCAGCAGTCACTGTTGAAGATGGTGATGCGAATCAGGCAGGAGTGAAGGTGAACTGTCGGCTTTCTACTAGCTTATTATTTCAATCGTGTTTTTTTTAGGTTCTGTTTGGATTTTAAGTTTGTTAATCTCGGGGGCATCGTGGCTCAGGTGGATAAGGAGAACCAAACAAAGGGAACTCACACCTATATGCTGATATAATAATGCACTTTTATTGCATATTAAAACAAAAAGTGCTACCCAAGTGAAAAGTGCAAACGTTTCGGTCACAGACCATCCTCAGTGCAAACAATTAAAAATAAAGACGCCCATATATAGACAAGGCCACGTACACGGAAAACAGGTAGTAGGTCTACAGCCAAGCTTGAATACAGGTTAGGGTGCATGGATAAAGACATCCTATCATCAGTACCGTTCCTGTTATGATTTACCTAATGACATAATTTATAGTCATAATAAATGTCATAAGGAAAGAAAATAAATTTAAAAAAATATATAAAAAAATTTATAATATATTAAAACACAAAAAAACCATCAGACAATAAACGTAAGACTAAGTGTACAAACTATTCATAGAAAACAAGTCAAAATCATCATTCAATCCATTCGGTTGCATTGTTTTTAAATAAAAACATTGTCCCTGTTTTTTTTATTTAAAAACATTGCAACTGAATGGATTGAATGATGATTTTGACTTGTTTTCTATGAATAGTTTGTACACTATATATATTTTATTTTCTTTCCTTATGACATTTATTATGACTATAAATTATGTCATTAGTTAAGTCATAACAGGAACGGTACTGATGATAGGATGTCTTTATCCATGCACCTTAACCTGTATTCAAGCTTGGTTGTAGACCTACTACCTGTTTTCCGTGTACATGGCCTTGTCTATATATGGGCGTGTCTTTTATTTTTAATTGTTTGCACTGAGGATGGTCTGTGACCGAAACTTTTCACTTTTCACTTGGGTAGCACTTTTTGTTTGTTATAATAATGCACTTTTATTGCATATTAAATCGGCATATAGGTGTGCGAGTTCCCTTTGTTTGGTTCTAGTTATTGTATTGGAACTTGCGCACCCACCAGGTATCAAATTTAAAGGCGCGGTACCTTCATTGGAAAGCAGGTGGATAAGGCGCCATACCATAAATCCGGGGACCCGGGTTCGATTCCGTCCCGAGGTCATTTCCCGATCCCTCCTTGTGTCTCTCTCCCGCTCATTTCCTGTCTCTACACTGTCCTATCCAATAAAGGTGCAAAAAGCCCAAAAAAATATCTTTTAAAAAAGTTTGTTAATCTCTTCATGCAGAGGAAACGTGACGAGAGCGGAAGCGAGGGTGAAGCCACGCCCTCGACCCCAAAGACAGACGAGGTTAAGAAAGAGAAGAAGAAAAAGAAGAAAGAAAAGAAATTGAAACTGGCTGAGGAAGCAGCGGCAGCAGGAGAAGCAGAGGTGATGAACGTTTAATGTACAGATGTTCTCAATGTCCCTGAAAAGAAAAGAGGTCTTGGAGGGTTATTTATTTATTTTTAATTATTACATTTTTGGGTACCTGTCCCTTAGTTATGGAAGTCTATATTTTCCAACCACTGGAAGTTGGACTTTTAATTTTGGAGACTTAAGGTGGTAAGGGTTCCAATACTTTTGGAGGTGTCTGGTCATCAGTTCATGCAGACGGTTATCCCTCTTTAGCCTGCTGTGACACTAGAGGGAGTGAGTCTGCTACATAAACACACAGAACTCATGAAATCTCTCTGCAGCGTGTAAGACAGGCCCTTGGGTTTTGTGAACATGCCCAAAATGGGTGTGGTCTTTTGGATTGTTGGTTTAGTGATGATACCGTTTGTCCATTTTAACCTGTCCCTTAGTTATGGACATGGATGGGATATTTTCCAACCTTTGGAAGTTGAACTTTTCATTTTGAAGACTTGGTACGAGGTAGGGCTGGGTGGCATTTCGGGATTACAAATTATACTGATATATTTTAGGAGATATGTAGACAGGACAATACCATTTATTTATTTTTTAAAATACTGGTATATTTTTGTGACCTTATGCCCGCCCCCCCCAAAAAAAATGCCGTTTGCACCCTTTCTTGCTCAGCCTAACCACTAAACCCTGTTCCCTGCATCTGCACACAGGCCTCTCCCTCTACTCGCACAACTTTTCAGCAACATGGAGGTGGACAGTGGTGATGTGGAAGAGCTAGGTTCTAAGTGAAAAAAGTTCTGTAATTTGGAGATATTTCGGATTCAGGACTTTACACACAGCTTCGCTCCTCATCTAAAGACTGCCATAAGCAAATTTTATTAAAAGCCAGAAGCACTTCCAATCGATTCCATCATCTGCAGCAGCACTACAAACTGCTTTAGCCTCTAAGCCCTTGCAGCCTGTGAAATTCTCGAAGTCGGACATCCGGGTACTTTTGACGTCAGGTCACATGACCTTGGAGCCGCCATATTTAACTAGGGGAAAGCCTGGCTTTATTGTGTTACGCTGTGTTAGCAATAAAATGCCTAAAAGCTGTTGTGTTGTTGGCTGCACAGCCAATGCAAACAAGAACCCAGCATTAAAGTTTCATATGTTTCCATTAGGTGGGAAAAGACGTTTGCAGTGGCTGAGAGCCATAAATAGAAGTGAAATCAAGTCTGATGGATCTGTGAACCATGAGAAGCTAGTTTTCAATGTAATTTGGTCGGATTTTGCCTATTAGGATGAGTCCCTTAAAATTCGCTTAGGCCAAATATTGAACAATATTCTTTTTAATTTAAGAATAAATGATAATTAGTTTTTAGTGTCAAAAATATAACATTCAATGGCCGTTTTTATGAATTTTCGGCGCCGGATTTTGTCTATTAGGCTGAGTCCCTTAAACTAAGGCCAAAATTAGAAGTACTTACTGGGAAACTTGATCAAGTAGTGGTGTATATATCAGGATACTGAACTTGTGGCCACTGCGAGGGATTGTCCAACCACTTGTTTGCAGGGATTTTGAATGGGCAACAATCCAGGCCTAGCAGCAATACCTTAGTCTGATATCTACACTTCTCCTCAGGCAGCAGTCCATCCTCATACTGGAATGCCATGATGTACCAAAACCTAGTAGTGCTGCGTGCTTCCCTTAATTCCCCTAACATGTACGCTCTCTCTTTCCCCTAGTCAAATCTGGCGGGCTTGTTGTCAAGGTGTCTCACATGATTGTGACGTCATGCCGACTTTGAGAATCTGCCCCAAAACAAAGCTCGTTGCAAGTTTCATTTAGTAGTGCTGTGCCTTAGGAAAAATCCCAAGTAACACAACATAATGACAATTTATATTTTTATTTGCTTGTTCAAATCCTTCCACTTTGGGCTTTCCCCAAAGTGTGGATACACGATGTCAGCGCCGCGCTGTCACTTGCACGCACAAAAAATAAATAAATGAAACACAAATTCAACAATGCAGAGTACTTTCTCCACCTAAGTATCTCCTATTTCCCTCTGAAAATGAGTAGAGACTGTAGAAATGGGAAGGTTTTGAATTTAAGTCTTTAAATAAGTGCGCTTGTGGCATTGAGTTAAAACTGAACATTAGGCCTGTTTCGTGTGAAATATCAGTGTATAAATCGCCATTCAGCCTAAAAATACTGGGATATGATTTTTGGTCGATGTCACCCAGCCCGAGTACATGGTGTCGCTTCCTCAAACTGAGCGAGAATTCTCCATCAGTAAAAGGCTTTTAATCTCGTCATGGTTCTGTGGACTTTTTTAAATCTCACAAATCTCCTGTCAGCTTTTAGTATTTCCTTCTCAAACAGGAAGTCGAGTCTAAGACTCCATGACTTGTATGTATTAGTAGAAAGTGTGAAGCACCACAGTCACATTTAAAATGTTTGAATCCATTCACAGGTCACAGAAAGCAGCAAAAAGAAGAAGAAAAAGAAGGTGAAAGAGGCCGAGGCTGGCTCGGACTGAAAATCTAAAGACTGTTAAAGCTGACCGAGTCAGGATATGGTGGAGTGATCACCTGGGGTCAGCTGGAACTTCGGCCCTGCTCCTCTTTCTCTTCCTCACCCCATCTTTGGTTGCCGTCAACCAAGCAACTGATCTTAGGGATGGGTCTAATGTGTCTAAAGTGACCTTGTGACTTCCAGTCGTCACTCTTGAGATGCATAGCGTGTGGAAGAGCAAGCCTGAACTCTCTCTCTAAATATATTGTGCAGTTCAATTTTAATCAGATTGAATGTCGATACACACCTTTCAAAACTAAGCTAATTTTTTGGAAGCTGTGAATAAAACACCCTTTTTGTATTTTTACCTTGCTCTTTTTATCTCCAGTATTGAAACCCTCATGTTCTGCTTTTCTTTGTATGTTAAAGAATGCTCCGTTATTTTGTATGCTGTATATAACAGAGGATCAACTTATCAAAGAGTTGGATCAAATAAGATTAAAAAAAAAAAAGTGTACTTGTTTTTATTTATCCACACAAAGATGTTCACAAGTTCAGTGTTGGATATTTTTATTTATTCAGTCACTTTCAAAAGTGCAACACTTCCATGAGCTACGTCCAGAACAACGGATGCTGAACCGTCACCAACAACTGTTTGTTTTCCCTGTTTTTTTAAATACAGCGAGTGTATACATGGTGGAGTTTGATGGTATTATTACACCAGAACACTGAAACCATGTTTGAGCCTGAACAGAGTGGTGTTTATCACAGTAGTGGTCCTTTTTGCATCGTTTATCTGACACCATCAACCTGATTTATTTTTTCTTAACTGGCACTGTATATAACTTTTTTTTTTTTTATCTGATTCATATCTGGAAAAAAACCTCTAACTTATTGCTTTTTAATTAAAAAAAGTTTTAAATACACATTTTAGCCAGAGGCTAGTGGACTCAACTGACAAACAACTTGGTTCGTCTTCTGACTTGGTATTGCACCTGATTTACACAAGAGTGAGGGTTTGATTTGATATGAGGGAGGATTGGGGGAAGAGTGTGGTCAAGATTAGAATCAGTAGACCCAGGATACAGGAACCCACTGTGGGCTGGAGGAGGCACTCTCTAAGGCCTCTTCCACACCTTTCACACTTTCGTCGACGTCGTTGTTGACCAGGATCACGTCAAAGAAATGGTGGTAGAGGCTGAAAATGGTATCGGATTCCTTCTGGATGGCTTGCAGTGCCTCTGACTGTGGGGTTGATTGAGAGATGGAGAACGTGGGGTATTATGACATGTACAATGATATCCATGTGATGCTTTAAACCATTGCAGTGTAATGATGCGATAATCAAGATCTTACAGATTTAAAGTGAAAAATGGAAGTGAAGTGACGACTGACCTGGTTGCTAGTGTTGGTTGGTGCAATGAACACGACGAGTGGCGCAAACTCTGCTGTTCTGAGGAGTTTCAGAGTCTGAAAGAAAACCAGTTTTATGCGTTTTTAGTTTTAAATACATGTTTTGATGAATATTTTTCATCTCAAAGATGAACAGAAATGGATCTAGAAAACAGTATTTGCTCCATGTGGCTGTATAACATCAGATCAAATGGCTTATTGACCATGCTGTAAAGTATGACCACAACTGGAATGAGTTTAACTGCGATTTTAGAGTTAAGTCATTTTATTACCCATTATTACTAAATAAATGTATTAATATTTACATAATACTAAACTAAAATCTTTTTTTGTTTTAAAAGGCACCAATAATATCAAAGCACACGCAGCCAAACAAGAGACACTCAATTGCAAGGAATTTCTAGCGCTTAAAAATTGTTGCAATGTGAAACTATCCACCCATCCATTATCTGTAGCCGCTTATCCTGTTCTACAGGGTCGCAGACGGGCTGGAGCCTATCCCAGCTGACTACGGGCGAAAGGCGGGGTTCACCCTGGACAAGTAGCCAGGTCATCACAGGGCTGACACAGACAACCATTCACACTCACATTCACACCTACGCTCAATTTAGAGTCACCAGTTAACCTAACCTGCATGTCTTTGGACTGTGGGGGAAACCGGAGCACCCGGAGGAAACCCACGCGGACACGGGGAGAACATGCAAACTCCACACAGAAAGGCCCTCGCCGGCCACGGGGCTCGAACCCGGACCTTCTTGCTGTGAGGCGACAGCGCTAACCACTACACCACCCCCTCAATATGAAACTAACCAAGGAAAAAAATATCAAGCTCTTGTGCAACTGTCTGAAAACAGCCTTGGAAAGATAAAGTTCAAGCATCTGAAATGGTTCTTCGGTTTTCTCCTTTTGAAGCTTTATGCTAAACCCTACAGCAAAAAGTAGAACCGTAAATCATTCAAAGGACTCATTTGTGTGTGTATGTGTTTACCTGAGGTTCTATGTCCAGCAGTGCAATCTTATCTTGTTCATGGATCTTCTGGATGGTTTCGATCTTGGTGCCAAACATGCTGCCCTGAAAACTTCCGTACTCCAGGAGCTTGTTCTCCACAATGCATTTGGTCATCTCTTCGTTGGAAATGAAATAATATTCCTGTCCGTTTTCTTCATCTTTCCTCGGAGGTCTGGTTGTGTCTGGTTGAATTAAGAGATGTTTTGTTAGTACTGTATTCGGTGACTTCTTGTACAGTGTGTCAAATCTGATTAAAATGGTGATTAAGGGCCTGGTCCCACAACACCAAGAACTATAACTATACCTATAACTCCAACTGTGACTATATCTGAATTTAGTTCCAGTCTGGAGCAGAAACACCACAACTATAATCCCCACTATAATGTTGCTTGGTCCTGACACTCAGGATGCATGCGACTTAGGAATCGTCATGGAAGTTTTTTCCAAGTAGTTGCACATTATTATTCCGGGTCACACTGCACAACTTGGACTTCAAAACAACCCATGCACACACTCCGGTGGCTGATATAATACGGATAGGTCATGGATTATGGAAATATAATAAAAAAGGATACAAAATATGGAGTGGTTACGGATTTTAATACGGATGCATCACAGATGCTGATAATTTATGGATTGGTCACAGACATTTCAGTAGATTACAGATTGGATATGGATTTCATACAGATGATGCATCATGGATAAAAAATTAAGAAGTCTAAAACAATTAAATATTTGGCCTGCCGAAGTTCATAATTAAAATATCTTACCTGCATTTATATGTTTACTTTATTAATTTATTATTGATATTTCATTGAAAATAATCATATCTGTGAATAAAAGATCCATGTTTTGTATTATTTTTTTTATTTTCCGTGAATATGTATTCCGTGACTTCATGATGCAATAAGGATGTACAAAGACGCCTGGGGAAAAATAACACATGCTCAGGCAACGTCGCATGTAAACAGTGACCTGATTGGTCAGATGTTTTATCGGATCAGGTCCAGGCCTGGAAAAATGGCTCCAGAAGCAATCTCACTGATGCGGATAAACCCAGGCCTGGGTTATAGGGATCATTATTGCTCTGGTGTGAGCACCGACCACATAAACTGCAGGGGACCGATTTATTTATAGTTATCGGTATTGTGGGACCGGGCCTTAATGCTTTGTATCTGGTGCCATCCTCATAGTTGAGGGCTGGCGATCCAGGAAGCCGTCAACAAGCTTCCATGAATTCTCTTGGATGATTAGAGCACACCAGAGGGACTCAAACCCTCATCTGGTAGTGTGTCCACATTCACACCTATGGGCAATTTAGAGTCACCAATTCAACTAGCCTGCATGTCTTTGGACTGTCGGAGGAAACCCATGCAAACACGGTGAAAGAACATACAAACTCCACACAAGAAAGGCCCCCATCAGCTGCTGGGCTCAAACCCAGAACCTTCTTGCTGCGAGGCAACAGTGATAATCACTACACCACCGTGCCACCCTGATTAACACTTTAGTAGTGACTCATCAGAAGAACAGCAGCAAACCTGTGCCTCAATTCTGGGCATGTCAAGTTGGTCATGTTTAAATTCTTTCTCCACTTTGGTGATGGTTCCTGATCCTCTGTAGTATCTGATAGTTTACACTTTTAGAAACAGAGAACAGTTTTCAGAATCGTGACGGCTGCGGTCTGATTTGCTCTCCGTACTTCCACGTACACTCACTTCCATGCTCAAACTTTAAAACTCAACCAAAAGCAAAATGTTTTTTTTTTTTTTTGGAGATTGTTATGTGTTTGCTGAAGTGCTCCACCAAAAAAAAAATAAATTAAAATAAATTAAAAAAAAGAAAAGTCTGTGATTGGTGAGTGAAATGGTCTCCGAATTAAAAAAAAATAAAAAAAATAAAAATCACATTTACTGTTCCAGTTCTGCAAAATGTTGTCCTGTATAAACTACTTACGAGGTACAGGGTAGGCAAACTTCTCTGGGTATTTGGCCAGCAGTGAACTTTTTATGTGACTCCGTCCCACACCAGGAGCACCTATACACAGTGGAGAAAGACTTATGACTTAGTATTAATCCGACATACACCGTGAATTAATCCTTGAAAGCGTGAAATTTTCACTGAACCATACTCACCAATGAGTACCAGTGTTTTTCGATTGAATGCAGGAAGCTGCACAACCTCTTCATACGAAATGACATCAAGTTGATCAAAGACTGGTGGAAAAAACAGCATTTAAAAAAAAATCCACATAAGAATTATAAATGTCCTACAAATACTTATAGAAAGGGACATGTTTCTTACTGGAACTGTGTTTTGCCAGGTACTTGTCTTTGCATTTCTTCTTTTTGCCAAAAGGACTACATGACTGACTGACCTCGCCGCTGCTCTTGCTCGCCACACGCCTGGGAAAAGATAAAAGCATCGATAAATTAAGCAAATAAGAAAAACATGCATTTACTTCAGGAATCAAGAAATCATGAATAATTTCAAATTCAAAAATCAAACCTCAATTTACAGTCGAGTTTATATCTTGTTAGCAAGGTGTGGTTTGTTTGTGTGACTGTAAGCAGGGTTGCGCAAAATCTACTGACCCAATTTTCATGAAACTTGGTGGAACCATGTATCACAGACCAAGGAAACCCCCCTTAAATTTCGAAACAGATCTGACTCACTGGGTGGCTTCAAGAACTTAGTTTCACTTTCACCCACATTGTGAGATACAGCATTTGGCTGAGGAGGTCTTCCATTTCTCCCTGATTTAATTCAAATATATCAATTACACTGAAGTTATAAACCTGGCTCGATTGGACCATACCATTCCTGAAGCTCTGGGGACGGTATGAGCCCTGCAAAGTCTTTTCCCGAGTTGTCCACTCTGCCCTGCCACCAGTTTGGATCCTTCTTGTTGATGATCTGGATTATGTCGCCTGTTTTGAATTTAAGGCCAGCCTCTTTACATGGGATAAGCGTGTCCTTGGCAGGGTCGTAGTCGAACTGAGCCCTCATATATATCTGCAGGAAGACAAGGAGTAGGACATGAGTAAACACAGTTGCTATGGTTGTGTTCAGTGATTCAACACCAAGTGGTTTAAGGTATTAAGAAAATAACAACCTTGTGGTCAACGGCTACAGAGCTGAGCACTTTCGATGACTAGCAAACGTGAGCAACGTGGTTAGGACTGTTGATACTCTTGTACACCTACACGGATAAAAGTATGTGGGAACCTGACCTTTACACCCACATGTGGTTCTTCTCCAAACTGTTGCCACAAATTTAGAAGCACACAATTGTATAAAGGGTCTTTGTTTGCTGTAATATTACAGTTTCCCTTCACTGGAACTCAGAGACCCAAACCTGTTCCAGCATGATGATGCTCCTGTGCACAAAGTGAGCTCCATGAAGACATGATGTGTGAAGGTTGGAGTGGAAGATCTCCAGAAGAACATGGAGGATCTTGTACACGATTCGTGTGGCAGAGGATGCCAATGTCCTCTTCTCAAACCAATTGCATATTCAATTTAAAAAAGTCTGTAGCTACATTTAGTTCTTTATCAATAAACCAATTTTAATGCAAAATTTGAATGAGTTGAATGAAGATCCTTGGAGAAGATACAGTATGACGGTGATCTAAATAGATTATTAGTAAATGATAATGCAGGGTTTGTTCCAGTGATTTTACTAACCATATGGTAGCTGGGGTGTTATTTACGTAAGACGATGAACTACGGACATGTTTAAAGAGTTTATTTATTTCACATTTCCTTCATGTTTGTTTGTCATCTTTCTGGACTAACAAGGACTTTGTAAATGGAGCACTTGTGTTTTTGTGCTTGTTTGGTTGGTGTGTCCCATTTCTCATTCTTGGCTCCTAAAGGATGCACAAAAAGTGAACTAATGTATTCATAACCTAATCATTGAACGCAATTGAAAATGTAAAAAAACCCAAAATCTCTCTTAAAGCTAGACTGCTTTTCAGATTTTTCAAGTGTAGGTCATAACAAGAATTTTCCCAACACCCAATTATTTTTTTTTAATGGACCAAAAGCTACTGAATTCGAATCACAGACTTCCAATTTTATTAGGTTTTTAAAAAAATAGAACAATTAATGACTATCTCCACGTGGCCCAAAATTCTCTGCTATTTTTTCCTGCTTCACCATGACCCAATTCAAAATACTACGTCATGCATCACGTGGTGGGCTTTCCCCGTTCGCACAAGGCATTGTGGGATACAAATTTGAAACAGGAGAGAAAAATGGAGGACGAGAGTGTGCGAATGAAACGTGAAAGAGCGACTACAGTAACGGAAAGTGAGAAGAAAAGACGTTATGTTATATACGAAGGAAAGGAAACGCAGGATCAAACTAATAAATATCGGCGCTCAGCGAGCACCTCGGTGTGATCAGCTGTTCGTTTAGCGACAGAATGATGGAACTGTCAGTGCACGTTCAAAGGGAAACCTGTAGATGGCAGTAATGCGACACTGTGGATGCCAGCTGCCGTAAAACCCAAAAGAAGAAGAAGAAGGTAAACCTGCGCATGCGCACACGGACTTCCTCTGTCTGCTTGACTGCGCCAAGCGAGCGATTTCATGCACATTATTTGCTTTAATCCCCTCAAATTAAATAACTTCCCAGCCACAGAATGGCCTGATATTTTGTGAGATATTACAGAAATAAACAGATATCACAATCACCACATTTCAGAGGGAACTAAATTGCACTGATTTTATGAAATCGAAAGGCCGTCTAGCTTTAAGTGAAAACATTTTTTAAAATATGCTTTTTTTCTTCCAGTGTAATTTCAAGTGAAGCCTAAAACTAATCATTTTCCCAATAGGCCTTACTTCCTGTGCAGAATTTATCACTTCCTGCAAGTCTGACTATAGCTGGGTTTTCAGAGATGGAGCAATGGCAGGATAATGTAAATGGAAATTATTTCTCCAAAGATTTTACAAGCATCACACAACAACCACACAACAAAGGAGAAGGATGTTCTGGAAATGTTAAAAATAAATATGTTTCTGGTTAAATGTAGTGTTTGTTTTGATGTATATGCACTTCCATGTGCTTCCTGTGAGCAGAGTCGACTTTCATATGCAAATAAACCTTCTTTTGTTTTGTTCTAATCAATTTCCAACTAAAGAGGATGAGCGTGGAATGCTAGAGTAAAATGTAGGAATGTAAAAATATCATTTCTGTTCAGAATGAAACAAAATGAAAAATATATCATTTCTGCTGGAGGACAGCAAGGCTGAGGCACAGAAAAGCGACTAGAGCTCGAACAGTGATGGCACGAGTGGGACGTTTTCCAAATGAATGAGAAATAAATTCTGAAATTTCTTTGTGTTTAGGAGTGCACTTTGTGCCTAAGCAGTGAATGAGATTGCCCTTTTTGCTAATTATGAGAAGAGCTTTGAAGAAAATGAAACCAGAAGTGAAATGCTTTGTTAGCAGTTACCAAAAAAAACCCACCCCACAACAGAATAGCGTTTAATGAGGAAGTGGGATTTTCTACAGCTAGCCGTTATTGGTGTCTGAATGACTAAATAGAGTCACCTGATTCAGAGGATTACAGGATTCCCCTAATAAAGAACAAACCATGTGTTTGAAAGCAGTTATTTAAAATCATCATCATCATCATCATCATCATCATCATCATCCACTGCAAAATATTTATTATGAAATTATTGCAAATCAAACATAAGATTATTCAGCTTGTTTTAGATGCTTTGACTAATTTCAAGTTTTCTTATTCTGTTGGCCGATAATTGTTTCTTTCTCGAAAGAAATGCTTACAATTAGAAAAATAATCAAACAACAGAACAAGACTACTTCAAGCTTGAGATTAGTAAAATATCTAATTATTCTATCCACGTTCACTGGATATGAGCAATCACGTGCTCTGATTGGCTACTCTACTACTAGGATATCAGCTTATATACCGTGAGTAGAGAAAAACAAAATGGTGAAGTGTGTTGCTGAACCAACTGAGGACGAAATAAAAACTCTACTCTAAAACAAAACCGTAAAAAATACAAAAAAAGCAACAAAATATGGAATAAAAGTATTTGATGGTAAGAACGTATCTTTTTTATTTTTCAAGAATTATTATCGCATTTTTCACAAATTGCTCCTGTCATTTCACCCGTTTCTTTACATTCTAAGTGGAAATTATTTTGTCGGACATTTTGTATAAAGTTTTTAGTTTATCAAATTTGCAGAAAATAAAAATGCTCTGTTTCTCAAAATACAGTGGATGTGGATAGAATAAAACAGTTATTCCACTCAATCTCGTCGTACATGGATTATAGACAACTCGGTGCTACGCGCCTCTTCATCCATCAGCTCATGTACGACGAGATTGAGTGGAATAACTGTTAATCAGTTTCTTATTATTAGGAAATTCAAGATAAATTTAACAATCTTCAGGATACTTTCACTTGCTCTTTTTTTCAGTGTAATAACAATAAGAAGAATAAAAATAATAATAATAACCTCTTATAACTCTTCAACAGAACTTATTTCACACCCAAAGTAGTAAATTTAAAATGAAACAATACCAACATAGAGACAAACAAACGTCTCACAATACAATCAGTATACTCGAGTTCTGCTCACCTCACAGACCATGGAGCGACTTTGCTGATTTGGGATGATTTTCAGTGTGACGATGCCGTCTGTATCTTTCTGCAGTGACAACAATGACAATACATTTAGAGCGTATAATTCCTCAGAACAGTTGTACATGGTGTACGTGGATCATCCTTATACAGTAGGGGAGAGTGGGGAGAGTTGGTACAGGGGAGACCTGTGACTGTTTGTAGTCCCATAAATTAATTTCACCCAGTCAGGTTTTAGACTCCATCAGAAGTTCGATGTTCCCCTGAGAGTAACCGACTTCCTTTGGAGCCGAAGCTGGACGCTGCAGTAAGGTTTAATATTCAGTTCAATATTTTATCAACTGAAACTTAAAAGTATTTTCTCCTCCACCTCCATTCTATGGTGTAATGTATGCTGGAGAATCGGGGATTTGTTCAAAATTAAAGTCTGTAGCCTCGAGTTACCAGATATAGTATTATTTATTAAACTTAAATTCTGAGGAAAAACATTTAAGGATTTTTTTTTTCTTTTTCAAAATGTCTAGATGGGGAGAGTTGGGACAGTTCATCATGTTACAGATTTTTTTCTTGTGGTTTACAAATATAAAATAGTTTAAAAATGTGGGCGTGTCCCTGCATGAGGATGAATCTTATTTCCTTCCTTCTTGAGAATGGAGTCAGGTTTTGAATCGAGTCAGGTTTTGGGTAAACGGACATTTTTCTCTCGCTGTACCAGCACTGCGTGTTCATACAGTTCATATGGGACAGAGTTTGATCATAAATAAATCAAAATTAAACATGTCGGATTAAGCTCGGGATTTTATTTGTGTCCCATGTCTCCCCTCGACGTCTCAGAAAATAATAATGAGAGAAAAAGTGAAGTCTGAAGACCGAGCTGAGAAACTCATGCTGTGGTCAGAGGGGACAGTAAATACTCTCTGATGTAATAAGAATGTGATGCGACCTGCAAAGAATTTCATACAATCTACAAGAGCTGGAAACATGTCCCGAGTTTCCCCGGTCTCCCCTATTACTGACAGCTTGAGGAGGAATACTAACCAGAATCTTTTGCAGTTGGTCCACACTCTGATTCGCAACACTCTTCCCATTAATCTCAGCAATTTCATCTCCTTCATGTAAAGAACCTGACACACACACACACACACACCCCAATGCCTTTAGAAATATAGATACACTGTCGATTATACTCTGTCTTATTTCCAAGTGGATAAAAAAAAAACCCACATCAAATATGGTTAAGTCTAAATCTTGTGTCACTCACCCTGTCTGTGGATCATCCCTCCATGTAATATTCTTGCCACCATACACTTCTGTTTCTCGTTTAGTTTCAGAGTCACACCCTGAATAGAAACAGAAGAAAGCAAGAAGACAAGACAAAAAAAAAAGATGTGAGCTTGACAAACAAACATTCAGAACGATTCTTAAACATCTGGAATCTTCTCACTGAAGGCAGGACAGTACCAGTGGTTCTGATGGATGCTTCTCAAAGGCCACCTCACGCATCTTAGTCACTTCTTTGACGTTCATATGGCCAGTGCTGCCGTTAGTGTATACTGTATCTTGCTCCTTTACTTCAAATGTCTGCCTGGCTGCCTGAAAATACACACACACACACACACACACACACACACACACACACACACACACACACACACACAGAGGCATGAATTAATAGCAACCACATGGCTATACTTCTCATTGTGCTCTCTAGAGTTTACATATAATGGTGTGAAAAATAAAAAAAAACATTAATAATGAGTGGCAGTTCTGTGGGTGTCGAAAGGGTATTGCAAGTTAAATAATCACTCTTTACAGTCATAGTGATCAGCAGGCATATAATGATATATTATGCAATGATAAATCGCGATACAAATTTATGATTATTCGAATCAGTGAAGTAAAGAATTAATCGTGATTATTATCAACCTGCATAATCTGTGAGTTTGTCCTAGCTGTAATTGCATTGTTTAGACAGCAGAGGGTGGACTAATATACAATTGTGGGGATGCACGTGACTTCACTGGAGGCGGAAGTAACACAGCTCTAATGCTGCAAAACACACACACACAAATAAAACAGATGTAAAATGTGAAAGAGCTGTTGTGTGACTGTGTACAAATAGATTTAACCAGAAATCAGAATGCTCTATTTACAGACTGCTGAAAGATAAAGAAAAGAGAAGCAAATGGAAGCAGAACGTGTTCATAAATGTTTATTAAGAAATGATAGATAGATAGATAGATAGATAGATAGATAGATAGATAGATAGATAGATAGATAGATAGATAGATAGATAGATAGATAGATAGAACTTTGTCATTTCACCTGGACATTCAAAATGCACATTTGCACAAAATTTTGTTCCACTGGCTAACGTCAGTATAACCGCCGCATATAATTATTGCACATAATCCAGTAACCAAAAATACCAAATTTACAAGTAAATACTAATAAATCAATAAATAAATAGATAAATCTAAATAAAATAATATTCTATAGAATAGAATATACTAATTATACTAGATATACTAAATATATTGCACAAGGTGTATTTGCTCTTAACTTTTTATTTTTAATAAAATGATTATTGGTTAATAGGCTATTATATTTTACTCCATCCTTTACAAATGTTGGTAAATAATTATTGTTGGTTATTAAGAAAAAGTACCAAATATCCATCCGTCCATCCATTATCTGTAACTGTTTATCCTGTACAGGGTCACGGGCAAGCTGGAGCCTATTCCAGTTGACTATGGGCGAGAGGCGGGGTACACCCTGGACAAGTCAGCAGGTTATCGCAGAGAACCAAATATATATTTATAATTTAACAAAGGGAATTGTCACACATGTTCACGCTTGGTACACGTCAAACTTTTTCTCACGCGCAGTCATGCTCTGAGCAGCAAAGACTAATTATATGTACCTGTCCCAAATTCAATCACAATCAGCACATGCTTATTAGGATGCTGGGGACTCAACAAGATTGCAAAGTATTGCGTTCTCTGTAACCGTACCAAGCCTTATGTTGTGAACATTGTCATTCTGGTTCCTGACTTGAGTGCTGTATTTTGGATTCTGCTTTTGTCTTTAACTGGTATAGTCTGTTTGTGCCTTGCCTGACCTTTGCCTGTCCACCGTTTATGATTCTGCCTGCTGATTTGGATTACGTGCCTCATTGCTGTTTTCACAATAAACTCTTCTGCACTTACATCTGCCGCCACCACCATCATCATCATCATCATCATTATCTGACAGGAATATTAAGTTGATAAAGAATAGGAAAATGGTCCAATTTTTTTGGTTGTAAAATGTTCTTCATTTCATTTTTTTAGCAATATCGCAGGAAAATCTAATCATGAACCCGATGAATCACTGCATGCCTAGTGAGCAGAAAAGCATGTCAGAAGGCACAGTATGTCAAAACCTGAGGTAGATGACTACAGTAAACACTCATCAGCCAAAAACAGGAATCAGAGCCTTCACTGGGCCCAGGATCACCCAAACTGGACAGAAAAAAACATTGCCTGGTCTGATGAATCACAATTTCTCCTGTAGATGGTCAGGTCAGAATTTTGGTCCATCATCATGAATTCATTGTGTCAGGCTGGTGATGGTGGAGAAATGGTGTGGGGAATGTCTTGACACACACTGGGCACATTAATACCAATCGAGCATCGTTAGAATCCCACAGTCTCTCTGATCATCAAAGCTAACGCTGTAGTAGACCCTGTACAATCCAATAAAGCACCACAGGAGATTCACGGCATGAACATGCAACACATTTACATGGAGCAGAATCTCAAAGGAACGTTTTGAACACCTTGTGGAATCCATGCCATGAAGAAATGAAGCTGTTCTGGGAACAAAGGAGGTCCGTGCCAGTATCTACTCTACATGAATACTGTTAAGATAATATTTAGGGAAATTAATTACATTATTAAATGATAAATAATAAACTGAAATGGAGATTTTTATTCTGGCTTCGCAAATACAAGGAACTCTGGATTTTGCATGTCTCGAAACAAAATGTTACAGCTTCTTACAAACAATCTGAGATCACTGAAAGAGTGTACTGTGTGTGTGCACGGATATCTCACATACACAATACTTCACACACAGCGTGATATTCGCGAGCACCACCCCTGGGTAATGTCAGAATGTCACGTTAAAAGGGTTCAGCTGTGCTTTATAGCACATATCTACTCGTGCCATTTGCTCTCGGTTAAAGATTAAACTTCCACATTTTTAACAACTCATTAGATCCCAAAAGACATGACAGGGTTGTCATGGTTCTGGGTACGGCTCAGAGATCGACAACGTAAAGAGAAGGCATCGGTAAACTCACAGAACACTAGTGAACCATTTCAGGGGTTTTTGCTTCTGCGGAAACGCACCGAAAGCTTGGAATAATGTCGGTTGTTTAATCTTCTCTCAAGTTCTGAAAGATTATTTGATAAAACCGTTTGTAGTTGATGAAGGTTATAGGTTTGCTTTTTATAATGTGAAGTGAATCTGTGGAATTTTCTAGTGAGAAACTAAATCTAAAAGCCAGGGGTTCAGTTTTGATTTAAAAAAAAAAAAAACAATCTGATGACTTGCTACATTTTGTACTGACTGACTAGTTAACATCGTCAGTGATAGAAAATAGCTGCTAATATGAAAGTTAGCAGTGCTTAAACATCAGTACTACATAGTGCTTCCTGAATAACACTCTTATTACAGAATAGCTCAGCACAAGGGGTAAGTGGGGTATGCGGTCATGTGGCTATAGTTCTCGTACCTGTCATACATCCAACACCAGAGACACGAACTCAAAAATTAAACAGCTGTTTTGGGTGATTTTATGTTCTGAGGTCAATTTTTGGTTCACATCTGCTCAGTCACTCTAATCTGACATCAGTACAATCCTCTTATTTAAATGGACACTTCATTTTACACAATAACACGTTAGGGATCAATGTTCTTATTTTTAACTAAGGATGCATATCAGTATTGATATCAGATATTGGCCTGATAATGAGCTCATTTACTCAGACTCATAAAAGATGCCCCAATACTAATATCTGATACCAGGCGATACTACGCAACATAAGCTTAGTGTTCATTGTTGCGCTAATGAACAGTCGACATGAAGCATCTGGTATTATTCTCTCCACGTTCACTGGATATGAGCAATCGCGTGCTGTGATTGGCTACTCTACTACTAGGATATCAGCTCATATAGCATGAGTAGAGAAAAACAAAATGGTGGGGCGTGTTACTGAACCAACCGAGGACGAAATAAAAACTCTACTCGAAAACAAAACCCCAAAAATACAAAAAAGCAACAAAATATGGAATAAAAGTATTTGATGGTAAGAATGTATCTTTTTTACTATTCACGAATTCTTATCATTGCATTTTTCACAAATTGTTCCTATAATTTTGCCAGTTTGTTTACATTCTAAGCAGAAATTAATTTGTTGGACATTTTGTATGAAGTTTTTATTTATCGAATTTGCAAAAAATAAAAATGCTCTGTTTCTCAAAATCCAGTGAATGCGGATAGAATAAAACAGTTATTCCACTCAACCTCGTCATACATGGCTTATGGACAACTCAGTGGTATGCGCCTCGTCGGCCATCAGCTCATGTACGACTTGATTTCGTGGAATAACAGCTAATTATCAGCAGCAGCAAGTACGAAAAAAAACATGCATGCAATCTGAAAAAAAGTGCTATTGGTGCAGCACTAAATTATACAAAGCCTTTGGGGAAACGACTCACATCAGGACAACTTGCTCAGGTATTTAAACTAACGCACAAAACTCATTATATTGTGGTGAAAGCTACATGGTTTCTAGTAATAGTCCGTTCATTATCTATACCACTTATCCATCAGGTTCGTGGGGGAAGCTGGAGCCAATGCCAGACAACTTTGGATGGGAGGTGGGGTTCACCTGGGGCAGGTCACCAATCTAACACAGGGCTACTCAAAGATGAACAACCATCACATATACATTCACATTCCCACCTATGGGACATTTAGAGTAACCAGTTGACCTAAAACACGTCTTTAGACTGTTGGAGGAAATTGGAGCACGCTGAGGAAACCCACACAGGCACGAGGAGAACATGCAAACTCCACCTGGTAATAGAGGCTTTACACCATCACGTGACCTCCATAGCAACCGTAACTATGCTGCCATGACAGGGGGCACGCGTGTAGTGCTTCATTTAGCTGAGTGAGTGGTTATTGATCGGTATGGGAAGGTTTTGCTGCATTTTTGGATGTGCAAATAATTTTGAATGAAACAAAGACATCAGATTTTTTAATTTACCAAAAGTAATTCATCATCTGGGGAAAAATAGAGAAATTTCTAAACGTAGAATGGAAAAATGATTCGCAAACATACAAAGTGCAGTAAGGCGCTCATTCTCATACAGAAAGTGAACATGAGCTTGAGCACCTCGCTGCACTTTGTCTCTTACACTCTTGTTCACGTCACTGGATGAGAATGAGTACCTCGCTGCAGTTCTGAAAGTTTTTTTTTTTTATTCTTACCTTCGTGGAAATGAAGTGAGTATACCATAGGGTTTTTAACCTCTACGTTCAACCCTGAATCCTGCCGAATGTTTTTTCCCATTTTTCCCTTCTACGTTGAGAAATCTTTAGTTTTCCCCCCTGATGATGAATTACTTTTGGTAAATTAAAAACATCTGATGTCTTTGTTTCATTCAAAACAATCTGCACATCCAAAAATGCAGCGAAACCTTCCCATACCAATTAATAACAACTAAATCGTCTGAATGAAGCACTACAAGTGTGCCCCCTGTCATGGCAGTGTAGTTACCATTGCTATGGAAGTCACGTGATGGTGCAAAGCCTCATCTCATCTCATCTCATTATCTCTAGCCGCTTTATCCTGTTCTACAGAGTTGCAGGCGAGCTGGAGCCTATCCCAGCTGACTACGGGCGAAAGGCGGGGTTCACCCTGGACAAGTCGCCAGGTCATCACAGGGCTGACACATAGACACAGACAACCATTCACACTCACATTCACACCTACGCTCAATTTAGAGTCACCAGTTAACCTAACCTGCATGTCTTTGGACTGTGGGGGAAACCGGAGCACCCGGAGGAAACCCACGCGGACACGGGGAGAACATGCAAACTCCACACAGAAAGGCCCTCGCCGGCCACGGGGCTCGAACCCGGACCTTCTTGCTGTGAGGCGACAGCGCTAACCACTACACCACCGTGCCGCCCCCGGTGCAAAGCCTCTATAGTATCAAATGTTAATTCTATAATAATCAATCAATTTACAACAATGCCATATACATGGCTTCTGAAAGTTGCCTTTAAAATTATTTCCAATATAAAAAGTCGGGGGCGGCACGGTGGTGTAGTGGTTAGCGCTGTCGCCTCACAGCAAGAAGGTCCGGGTTCGAGCCCCGTGGCCGGCGAGGGCCTTTCTGTGAGGAGTTTGCATGTTCTCCCCGTGTCCGCGTGGGTTTCCTCCGGGTGCTCCGGTTTCCCCCACAGTCCAAAGACATGCAGGTTAGGTTAACTGGTGACTCTAAATTGAGCGTAGGTGTGAATGTGAGTGTGAATGGTTGTCTGTGTCTATGTGTCAGCCCTGTGATGACCTGGCGACTTGTCCAGGGTGAACCCCGCCTTTCGCCCGTAGTCAGCTGGGATAGGCTCCAGCTCGCCTGCAACTCTGTAGAACAGGATAAAGCGGCTAGAGATAATGAGATGAGATGAGATGAGATGAGGCTTTGCACCATCACGTGACTTCCATAGCAATGGTAACTACACTGCCATGACAGGGGGCACACTTGTAGTGCTTCATTCAGACGATTTAGTTGTTATTAATTGGTATGGGAAGGTTTCGCTGCATTTTTGGATGTGCAGATTGTTTTGAATGAAACAAAGACATCAGATGTTTTTAATTTTTTCTGTTTAGTATTACAGTTGCAAAGATAACTTTTCAGACACCCTGTACAGTACATTATTTATCTGACACTAATTCTTTGATTAAGTTGTATTGATTTCAAATGTGAAGTTAAAGAACATGGGGGAAAAAAATCACCAAAAGTACACACCCTTTACTTAACGGTCTAGAACTCCACTCTGACAGCAAGGAAGGCATGAAGGGGTTATAATGAATACTAAATATGTTCCTGAGACTTCAGTGTTTTCATTTGGACAAAGAAAGAAAAAAAAAAAAATCAGTGAAGTGTGACAACGTTCCCCGCTCTCCTCTAACATGTCACTAATACATTATGTATGGAGCCTAAAAGGTTACACAGCTATAAAAATTGATGATAATTAACTTCTTTAATTATGTAATAAGGAAACGGTTCAAGATGGCAACGCCACGTTCAGCAGAACAGCACAGGGAGGTGACTCATTATGTAATTCAGCTTTAAAGCAGTGATGTCGAGGCTCATGTGTGGCGCATCAGTGCTAATCTGATGTCCATTACTGCATGCCTCAGCACAAGCTAAAGGTCACACGGTTCTTATGACTCTTAATTGCAGGATTAGGACTTTGGTCCAGTGTTGAGACACTGAGAAAGAAAACCGAGTTCATTGTAACATTAATGAGGAAAATTCACAGAACATTTCCAGCGCACGTGTGACGTGTGACTTGCACGGACAAACGTTTTGACAAGCTTTCCTGGATTTAGAAAAGAAATGTGTGGACAGTAATTAAAAGGGCAGTTATTGGATTGAGTCATGAACAAGTGCCCCAACAATCATTCAAATGACTGGAGGAGTCGTACAGAATCGTACATGTGGACAGAGATGTGATCTGTAGAACTAAATGATTCGCTGAGAGAGTTTCAGTAATAAGACCTGACGTATATAAGATAAATATATTTAGATAACATTACATGGCATACACATCACGTTCATTGATTTTTTTTCTTCCTGTGGTCAATTTAAGAAATTTACAGTACCTATTTACATTTTCATAGATACTGTTTCATGTTTCTTATTTCTTCATTTTCAACTTGAGGGAAGGATTTGCCTTTAAAGGTGTCTAATTTGAAATTGCAGATTACTGGTTTAAGATTTTTTTTAAAAATCAGGACACTAAATAAAAAAGAAAATCTCAAAAATATTTTATAAATGATTTTATAGACAGAACCTTATACCAAATCTGAAGGATGTTTGGGATTAAGGGTATTCCGGATATGTGTCATGATTCATGATGTATAATTTTCTGTATTTATAAATAAATGATTCAATACACCACTGTGGGTGGCACGGTGGTGTAGTGGTTAGCACGGTCGCATCACAGCAAGAAGGTTCCGCGTTCGAACCCAGTGGCCGGCGAGGGCCTTTCTGTGTGGAGTTTGCATGTTCTCCCTGTGTCTGCGTGGGTTTCCTCCGGGTGCTCCGGTTTCCCCCACAGTCCAAAGACATGCAGTAGGTTGACGTGGGGCGGCCTTGGGCTGAGGTGCCCTTGAGCGAGGTACCGAACCCCTGACTGCTCCCCGGGCGCTCTGGTGTGGCTGCCCACTGCTCGGAGTGTGTGCGTGTGTTCACTGCTTCAGATGGGTTAAATGCAGAGGATGAATTTCACTGTGCTTGAAGTGTGCATGTGACGAATAATAAAGGTTTCTTCTAATTTATCTATCTATTTATTTATTAATTTCACATTCTATATTTTATACAATTTGACAGACCAACAAATAAATTTATTAAAGATTATATATTTTATATATCATGTAAAAATGTATTTTTATGGATATTTATTATCAATAAACGCATTTATTATAATTAATTATTTAATATTTTCATAATAAAAAATATATTTAACAATAAAAAGGGGGTGGAAGCTGCTTCAGGTTGGGGTGTAATTATTAAGGAATTTTTTATTTTTTTAATTTAATAAAATGATCTCAATGTCCATGAGATCAGTAAAGCGGATTGTGACATCACAATAACGATTTTTTTTTCTTAAAAGGCGAGTTCAGAGCAGACATCCAACTACACACACACACACACACACTTCCAAACAGCCACAGTTAGGGTTGGAATAAATGCTAGAGCTCAAGAGGGCTACAAACATGAGCAACAAAGCATTGAGTCTGCTGAAACAAAGATTTTTATGTGCAAAAAAATGCTGAAGTCAGCAAAATTACTGCTGACCAGTTCTCTGTTCTCTGGGACACACACACACACACACACACACACACACACACACACACACACACACAGGATATACGTAAAATGTCTTGTCAGTTCAGCAACAATTGGAACATCAAGGTTCCCTTTTTCCCACATTTTAATCTCATGTCATTTAAAAAAAAAAAAACCAGGTATAACATCCTGTAGATCATATCATAAGCTATAAACATGCGAGCTGTGAGTATTGCATTAAAATAAAAATGGCATAATTCCCAGTTTCAGAATTTTAGCTACATTTTGGCTGAAAGGCCCAAGCTGATAGTCTTCTTCTGGATAATATGACACTAAAAACTCCTTTTTTTTTCATCTGAAAGCTGATGAAAACTCGATTCTTACATGGCCATGTTGCTTTATCTCGTATACAGAACACACTGTACACACAGGAAAGGACAGATTTTAAAGCACTCAAGGAAGAGGATGAATATTTGAAAGGGTTCCTCAGGGATGATGAGGAATGATGTGCAGTTTGCTCTGCCCGAGAGTCAATATTCCAGTTCTTTACTTTACAATGTGATGTTTCAGAATGAATTCATTTAAAACACAGAGTGTGATGACGCTGTAGACACCTCTGTGTGTCATTTAGCTGAACTTAGTGTGTAGGTGTTTAGTCTGTTGGGATTGGACGGGGTGCAGGGTGTTGGGTGGCATCTGATCCAAACAGGAAGACTTTGGCTCCAGGTCAAATCTCATTGGTGCAGGATGACTCATGCAGAAATACAGCTGACATGCGAGTGGAATGAGGGTCAGATATCTGCATATAAATAGCAATCTGCTGGATTAATCAAGTAAACAGGATGACCACACTATTTTTCCCAGGGTTGCCAGGTTATCACCCAACATCCATCCATCCATCCATCCATTATCTGTAGCCGCTTTATCCTGTACAGGGTCGCAGGCAAGCTGGAGCCTATCCCAGCTGACTACGGGCGAAAGGCGGGGTACACCCTGGACAAGTCGCCAGGTCATCACAGGGCTGACACATAGACACAGACAACCATTCACACTCACATTCACACCTACGGTCAATTTAGAGTCACCAGTTAACCTAACCTGCATGTCTTTGGACTGTGGGGGAAACCGGAGCACCCGGAGGAAACCCACGCGGACACGGGGAGAACATGCAAACTCCACACAGAAAGGCCCTCGCCAGCCCCGGGGCTCGAACCCAGGACCTTCTTGCTGTGAGGCGACAGCGCTAACCACTACACCACCGTGCCGCCTTCACCCAACATCCATTCAAAATAAATAAATAAAATAAAAAAAAATATTTCAACCAACCCTCAAGCCTAATGCTCAATAAAACATGTCCAGTGGACCATCAGTGTAAAAAAAAACAAAACATGCAGATATCTGGACCACTGGACATGTTTTATGGTCCACTGGACATGTTTTCATCACGTGACGCCATGTGAGGACTTGGGTGAGGAAATATTTCCTCACCCAATTCCTCACATGGCGTTACGTGATGACAAAAATTAATCTCATCTCATTATCTGTAGCCGCTTTATCCTGTTCTACAGGGTCGCGGGCAAGCTGGAGCCTATCCCAGCTGACTACGGGCGAAAGGCGGGGTTCACCCTGGACAAGTCGCCAGGTCATCACAGGGCTGACACATAGACACAGACAACCATTCACACTCACATTCACACCTACGGTCAATTTAGAGTCACCAGTTAACCTAACCTGCATGTCTTTGGACTGTGGGGGAAACCGGAGCACCCGGAGGAAACCCACGTGGACACGGGGAGAACATGCAAACTCCGCACAGAAAGGCCCTCGCCGGCCACGGGGCTCGAACCCAGACCTTCTTGCTGTGAGGCGACAGCGCTAACCACTACACCACCGTGCCGCCCATGACAAAAATTGTCATCGATAAAAGAATTATTCTAAAAATGAAAAGACCACACAACCCATCTTCAAAAACAAACCAGTATGTCTGTGCTGCATTTGATTAAACTCGGAAGCAGGAAGTCTGAAAATGGAATTATGCAATTTGATAATTTGATGCGTTTAACATTTACAAAGAACATGGATGCTATGAAAATGCACATTATTCACAACTGTGAAAGTTTATAATGCAACTACACTACTTTAAATAAGCTTAAATAAGTGATATTTTATCTACCGTTGACTGTGTGAGCGGCCATGCTGACATGACATCATGTACTAAACTTTCTACATCGCAATTCCAGATTGGATTTTGGTGGTCTTGAAATTACGACAGGAGCTTTAGCAGAACACAGCACTATCCCTGCTAGCTCACATACACGCAAACCACAAGCTGCAGAAGAAGTCAACAGTAACCCAAATCCACCAGAATATTCTGTCAGTCAGCACTGATTAAAAATCAAACCAATTATTTTAAAGAACAAACAGTTCAGAATGTTGAGCACAAACATCAGCATGATTTGCTATTAGGTAACGAAACACACCACGTTGGTTTCAGATCATCAGGGTCAATCCTAAACTCCTCAACATGTGTTTCCAGACCAGTGTACTCATCCTGTTCTGATATTTCAATTCAACATGGACAATGGTTTAGATTTCAGACTTTAACCTGAAGAACCTGAAACTGCTTCGAGGCAGAAAAATCCAGCTCAGATCTTACACAACCTTCCAGCTGATAGAGGCATGACAGAGACAACACCAGCTCCTTGAAGAATCACTCCAAAAATGCTGATGTATGCTGTCTGCACTGCAGCGCAGAGGAAGTCACGTGCTCTTCACAAACCGGCTGAACAACCTGCTTCAGTCGACATGTAGAAGGAGCTCAGTATCACCTCAGTCAGCTGAATGCACACTCATACAACCACAGATAGAGGAGAACATGCAAAGTGAGATGGAGTAACATGCAAAGTAAGCAGGAGGTCATGTTTCAGCAAATTAATGTGACATTATTATTATTTAAAGACATCAAGTCAAGAAGAATCTTTCAACTGCTTCTTTTTGTTTTCACCATTTACGAACACTCATCAAATTTAGAGAATAATACTGGACCCTGATATTTCGGGTGTTTCTCAGTGCCCAGGATGCTATTTGTTCAGCGTTCCTACGTATCATCACACCATGTAATAAACTGGTACAGAGTACATTAACAGCACGAAGAAATCTCGGACCAATTTCAGCCGAAGAAGAGATTATGGGTGTAATCACCTTTCTCTTATCAGATCAACAGATTGAGACATGGCTCCTGGAAGACGCTACTCATCTTCTCTGATGAAAGCACATATTTAGATATTCATCATTAAAAGGTTACTGGTACTGAAACAGTACTGGATTTCAGACAGCACCACTTAAAACAATGTTACTACACACTCCGAAACTCCTAACTCTGTACAATCATGGTGAAGCTTCACTGAGTTGGAGATTCTCCAAAACCACAAAAGTCCACAACAATTTGTCATTGAGCAAAACAACTCCTTATTGAAGAACCTCCTCGCATGTGAGCACACAGTTCTTTAAAAAGTCACATGGTGTCCAAGATGGAGAAAAACAACAACTTGCCGCACCAGGTCTGACTCATCTCCTCTTATCATGGGACAGCTGAAATGCTCAGGACTGACTTTTGACTAACTAAAAGAACTGAGTGAAAATGTGAGAGAACAGAAAATGCATTTGAAGGGACATGAAAAACATGCAGATGGCATATAAACAGGCAAACAAGAACAACAACAATTAAAGCTGCTAGCAGCCTTGACGGGCCCTCGCACGTGTGGTTCCGCAACCCAGGATATTCCGCCACCCAACAAAACAGTCACGTCATATATTCATCAAATGTTCAAAGGTGATGTGCATGTTGCCATGACTGCTTGACGGATGAGAGATAGACAAAGACTGTCTGTGTGTGTGTGTGTGTTTCTGTGGTGTGAAAATGAACATTTATATATGTGCAAAACAATACATGTGTCTCCTCCTTATCTCTATCTCACACTGTAATCTTAAGTCAGCTTAGCTTTCCTGTGTCTGCAGTGTGTGTGTGTGTGTGTGTGTGTGTGTGTGTGTGTACATGCAGAGTTTTCATATGTCTGCAACAAAATGCACAATGATGGCAGGTCACTAATATATAGATTTAGGCACTGCCTAAAAGCGGAGCTCCCATCTGTTTCTGGGTTGTAGAATTTTCTTATATCCTAGCCAGTCTCTTTTGTTTTATTTCTTTACTGGCTAGCACTGGCCACTAGGTGGTGTGTATGACTGGTAATTACTAACACTGGCCACTAGGCGGTGTGTATGACTGGTAATTACTAACACTGGCCACTAGGCGGTGTGTGTGACTGGTAATTACTAACACTGGCCACTGGGCGGTGTGTATGACTGGTAATTACTAACACTGGCCACTAGGCGGTGTGTATGACTGGTAATTACTAACACTGGCCACTAGGCGGTGTGTATGACTGGTAATTACTAACACTGGCCACTAGGCGGTGTGTATGACTGGTAATTACTAACACTGGCCACTAGGCGGTGTGTGTGACTGGTAATTACTAACACTGGCCACTAGGCGGTGTGTGTGACTGGTAATTACTAACACTGGCCACTAGGCGGTGGCTGAGTAGCGGTGGGAAATGCCTCAAATAAGGCCAAACGTGACAGAAAAAAAAAAAAAATAATCCTTCGAAAAACAATAGGGTCTCGCACCGAACGGTGCTCAGGCCCTAATAACAACAAATATTCATATTCATAGTTAGAAAGTGATCAGTAACCATTAGGCCATGGTATAAGCCATGGCCAAATGGTAAAAGAAGCAGCTTTGGGCCCAAAAGATCACTGGTTTGAATCCCTGGACCATCAGGAATGGCTGAAGTGCCTTTGAGCAAGGCACCGAACCCCAAATTGCCACCCAGGCTGCTCTGGGTAAGTTGTACGTTGTTCTGGATAAGAGCGTCTGTTAAATGCTATTAATGTCAAGTTTATTTGTATAGCGCTTTTAACAATAGACATCGTCACAAAGCAGCTTTACAGAATTTGAATGACTTAAAACATGAGCTAATTTTATCCCTAATCTATCCCCAATGATGAAGCCTGTGGCGACGGTGGCAAGGAAAAACTCCCTCAGACGACATGAGGAAGAAACCTCGAGAGGAACCAGACTCAAAAGGGAACCCATCCTCATTTGGGCAACAACAGACAGCCTGACTATAATATTAACAGTGCCAACATGAAGTCAGTTTCGTTGATGTTATAAACTCTTCAGTTGATGGAAACTTGAGAGCAAAACTGTTCATGACAACTGCAGTCCTAAAGTTAGCAAGTCAACTGTAGTCCTCAGCCATAAAAGCATTACTGTAAGAGTCCAGAGCATCTTCCAAGTGCGACTTTCGACTGTCCAAATTACTGTTTAATGCAATTTGTAATGCTAGCATACTTCATAAGATATGGCCTAACGTTACATTTGCTATAGACTCGTTCACAGTTTGTAGACAATGATGACGTAGTATGTATGCGCGTGCATTCTGGCAACGGCAGTGTGGCAGATATCAACAGCTTGTCAAGCTGTGCAAGGGGATTAACAGCAAAAGATCGTGAATGTTACCACAACAAGTTGACTTTGACAAATGGTGACCGACTTCCAGATCCATGTGCTATTAATGAGTGGTTTGAAGATGTTAGCAAGTGGCCAAATATACAGTGGCCGCCAAGCGTGTACACCAGAGAGAAATTATGAGCTTACAAGTCACTGAATGCTTATAAATCAACAAACAAGACAACTCCGTCCTCACAGCAAATTGCACCTGTATAGCAGGGGAAGTAGCCAATTATTTGGTGTTGTGGGCTTGTAGCTAACATACTTCAGAACTCTATGATACAGTTGTTATGCAAACATGAATTATGCTTCTGTGTTGCTGTCCTTTCAAATTTAACTTAGGCTATTACTCTCTTTACCACATCAAAAATCGTATGCCTTGCCCCGTAACTTAGATAGATAGATAACCAGATGCAAGCATTTTTGATTGCGTCCTCATTTCAGTCAACACGTTTAATCGCTTGCAGCCGCAGACGCCGCCGGTTGCTCTGAAACAGTCGTGATCCTGTCAGAATCCTGTAAAACTTGAGTCTGCTGGTGGAATATCGATTCTGACAATCATATATGCAACAGCCAGACATTTTGATGCTGGAAACTTTCTTTTTTATTTTAAACGCTTGCTACCTCATCTGTGTTGGTCAGAATGGTTAGGGAACAACACCACTTCTGTTGCCAAGGTGCGTGTGCAATTTTTGATGACGTTGGCTCTGAAGGGATCGATAGCCTTTGCAGTCACCATTTCAACCTTACGGAAGATTCGAGATCAACATGTCAGACAGAAACAAAAGAGGAACCATTTATACCCCTTTTCCACCAAATCAGTTCCAGGGCTGGTTCGGGGCCAGTGCTGGTGCTGGTTCACAACTCGTTCAACTCGCGAGCCAGCTGAGAACCAGTTTGCTTTTCCATAGCTCGCGGTGCTAAGCGGAGCCACGTCATTACGTCGCTGTATACGTCAGTTACGTCGCTGTATACGTCATTACGTCACTGTATACGTCAGTTACGGCGCTACGTTTACATAAACCTTGGCGCGAATATCAAAGCAAAAACAACACGGAAGAAGCAGCAGCAGCAACAACAACAACAATAATAATAATGGATGACTTCGGGTTTGTACAGCTGCTGCTTCTCGCCGCTTAAAAATGGCGATCTTTCGCGGTCTTGTTATTGTTGTTGGTCTTAACAACTCCGCCCCCCCCGCTGACGTAAGCGGTTCTTTCCTCTGGCCCAGCAGAGAGTTGGTGCTAGCCTGGAACCGGTTTTTCTGGCCCAGAGCCAGTTCTTTGTCAGTGGAAACAGAAAACCCGGTTCCAAACTAAGCACTGGCCCCGAACCAGCCCTGGAACTGATTTGGTGGAAAAGGGGCATTAGTGTTTCATCCCTCCAGGGACTTACAGCATTGATGCCAGTGTGGATTTAGGAATTGTACAGTTAAGCTTTTTTTCTAGGAGTCTCGGTACGGATGCAGATGATGATGTAAATAGTTGGTCTGAAAAGCTAAAATTCCATATTCTCCAGGACTGGGTGAGGGACAGGATTAGAATACGTACCTTTTTATGTTTATGAAACACCCATGCTGTGGGTTTACACTTCTTTGAATGACAGATGGATTGCACCAAGTAGGTTTCATAGCTGATTAAATGTGATCAATGAGTGGTTTAAAATCAGTTCTGCTACACCTACAGCATTGTTGTTGGTGGTGGTGCATGTACTATTTTAATTTTCATTTACATCTGGAGTGAAAAAAAAAAAAAAACTCGATTCATCTGGATCCAGAGAACCAACATCTTGTCCAGCTCGGCTTAATTCCTTCACATTGTGTTACGCAACCAGCTCCAAGCTGTTTCCCAGACTTCCCTGCATCAGCTGCAGAGATGAGACATGGCAAATCAGACCGTCTATTTATAGCGTGTTGAGCCCTGGATACATGACGAAGACTGGAGTAACAACAACAACACCGGCAAGGACTCACTGGAGGAATCCTTCCTCAGGAATCGAGTCGTTTCAGGTTAATGAAGGAAAAATAAATTGTGCACCATCACAAAACCTTTCTATCAGAAACAGAGGTCTGTACTGTAACACCGTATACATCTACATAATCCTATTTTTTTGGGCTCAGCACTCGATGGGATTATGTTTAAGGTTAACAGAATGTTGCATAATTATTTTATTTCATCTGGGGTTATCACAGTTAATCAGTGATCACTTGTGAGCATTTTAATCTTTTGTCGTGCCTCTTAATCTTTTCTCAGTTCATCAGGAGCCTTGATGAGTCACCACAGGAGACAATACAGCCTTGTTTCGTTAACCCAACCCCCAGTTCAGTTCATACTTCATGCTCACAACAGCAAAAATGTGATGATCTATACCATTTTAATAGGATTTTCCCAATGCTACTTTGCTCAATACAATTGCATTAAAAGCTCATTTAACCCACAGCTCTTAAGAAACAAACAGAGACAAGTATGGAGGAAAGATGCTTTTTGATCGGCTTTTGTGGATGAAACGTAATACATAATACAATAATCGTCTCTCTAATAACATTAATGCATCACTCAGAGCATTTGTCTCACTCTCACTGTGCCTCCTGCTGTAAACCGAGATTCCACTGATGGCAAAAGCTGAGTCATGACGTATGTTGTTAAGAGTAGTGTGGAAAAGAGAAATTAATCAATCCTGATTCATTTATTGATTCACACAAAGACAGATTAGAAGAATGATTAGAGGAACAAAAGACTTATCTAAAACAAGGCTGATTAAAGAAATCAGGATTTTCCGAAACTGAATTTGAGAAAAACATATAATATTTAAAAATATATTGTGAGGAGTTTTCGTATTGAAGTCCAGCACCCTGAGACTCTACGAGCCAAAACCACAAGTCAGAACCACAATCCAGGATGAAACAAGGAGCATCCATGAATACATCAGAGAGATGCCTCCCAGGGATGAACTAGTAAGAGGCCTCAGGCAACAGAAGACAAAGGGTGATGAGGATGAAGAGGAAAAACTGTGGAGGGGCCCCAAGCCCCTCCATGGGATGCATCACTGTCAGATCGAGGAACTGGCTGACATCAAGACATCCTACCAATGGCTAAAGAAGGCTGGCTTGAATGACCAACACAGAGGCTCTGATCATGGCAGCACAAGAACAGGCCCCAAGCACAATGCCCATACAGACAGATGTCTATCACTTTAGACAGAACCCAAGGTGCAGGCTGTCCACAGATAGTCCAGCACATAGTATCAGGGTGTAAGATGAAAGCTGGGACAACATGTACACTGAGAAGCATAACCAAGTGTCTGGGATAGTGTACAGGAACATCTGTACTGAATATGGACTAGAAGTCCCCAAGTCCCAAAGGAAATACCACCAAGTATGGTGGTGGACAAGGAGCAGAAGAGTGGAGTTGTGATAGATATGGCAATCCCAGCTAACAGTAACCTCAAGGAGAAGGAGCACGAGAAGATCAAGAAGTATCAGGGATTGAAAGAACAACTGGAACAGATGTGGATGATAAAGTCCAAAGTGGTCCCAGTGGTGATAGGAGTATTAGAGGCTGTGACCCCCAAACTGGGAGAGAGCATGGCTCCAGGAGAGTCCAGGTCCAGGAGAGCGCAGTCCAAGGAACAACTAAGATACTACACAGAACCCTCAAACCCCCAGGCCTCTGGTAGAGGACACAAGCTTAAAGAAGACACCCCCCCACCAATGTGGGACGTTTTTTGGCTTATATACATATATTACACATACATGAGTGGTATAGTTGTGTAGTGGTTAGCACTGTCGCCTCACAGCAAGAAGGTTCCGGGTTCGAACCTCATGGCTAATGGGGGCCTTTCTGTGCGGAGTTTGCATGTCCTCCCTGTGTCTGCATGGGTTTCCTCCCACAGTTCAAAGACATGCAGATTCAGAAAAAATACCCAGCCACTGGGGTTGTACAAACCAGTGTACAGTGGTGCTTGAAAGTTTGTGAACCCTTTAGAATTATTTCTGCATAAATATGACCTAAAACATCATCAGATTTTCACACAAGTCCTAAAAGTAGATAAAGAGAACCCAGTTAAACAAATGAGACAAAAATATTATACTTGGTCATTTATTTATTGAGGAAAGTTCACAAACTTTCAAGCACCACTATATATTAAGTGCTGGTCCCAAGCCCGGATAGACTGGGGATGGTTGGATCAGGAAGGGCATCTGGTGTAAAAACCAATGCCAAAATTGAAGGCCCAGTGTGAGATTAGCGTGAGTTAAACTGGTTATTAACCTTCTGAAAATAAAAAGTCATTATACACCACATTGGGTGCTTCCAGTCCGTTTGTAATTTTATCAAAATAATGCCACACCACATCACATCACGCAGCCTTAGGTTCGATATGAATGAAGATGAAAGAAGTGCGACCACTTACTCCTCCCTTTGCTGTAATCTTTCCTAACACTTTAATGCTCAATACAGGGGTGGGTGATGCAAGAAAAAAAATCATATCACAATACTTAAAGACATTTCTATTATGCATTATAAAAACTCTGTGCTGACAAATATAAATGACTTAGAGACAAAATTAATCACTTTAATACAGTGTAATATTTTTTAAAAGTAGATATTTTACAGGCGGCACGGTGGTGTAGTGGTTAGCGCTGTCGCCTCACAGCAAGAAGGTCCTGGGTTCGAGCCCCGGGGCCGGCGAGGGCCTTTCTGTGTGGAATTTGCATGTTGTCCGCGTGGGTTTCCTCCGGGTGCTCCGGTTTCCCCCAAAGACATGCAGGTTAGGTTAACTGGTGACTCTAAATTGAGCGTAGGCGTGAATGGTTGTCTGTGTCTATGTGTCAGCCCTGTGATGACCTGGCGACTTGTCCAGGGTGTACCCTGCCTTTCGCCTGTAGTCAGCTGGGATAGGCTGCAACCCTGTAGAAGGGTAAAGCGGCTAGAGATAATGAGATATTTTACAATTTGAACATCATAATCAACTCCTTCCAAATTGACAAGTGTTTAATTACTGTGTAAAAAAAGAAAAGTTAGTAAACTTAAAAAAAACCCTTCGATATCTTTGAAAAGTGTATTGTGCCGTAATTTATCACGATAATCATGTTATGTCGTCATATCGCTCGGCTCTGAGTCAAAACATGATGCGCAATCTGAACCCACCTAATGTCGGATCGAAAACCAAACAAAAACAAAACAAACCATTGTGTGTGTGTGTTCTGTTTAGTAATGTTTGTGGTTAGAATTTTAAGGTGTAAAATGAATAAACGGGATGTAAAGTTGCGCCGGTATCCTGCACTGCAGTTAACGCAAACCGGAACACAGCGGTGCGCAGTGGCGCATCAACCCTGCGCACGGTTTACGCAGTGACGTTGTTCAACATGATTACCTCATTAAGAACGCTCAGGAAATTAACGACAGATCTCTAATATACTCGTGACGAAACTGTTATTTCTTAGATTCTACGTGTTGATCTGGTTTTGTTGTTAATGCTGTGCAATAATAAAATTAATTGGAATACATTTTGTAAATGTTGCCTTTTGAATGGTGAGAATTTGTTTTTGTTTTGCTCAGATTTCCCGAGTATTTTGGTCATTCTGAATAAACAGAGGATGACTCTAAATGCTATATTAAAAAAAAAAAAAAGGCACAGGGAGTGTTGTTCTATTCCAGCGGTTCCTCTCGTACCTTGTCAGCCTTGGGTTTGTTTAGCAGCAGCTGCTCCAGGTACAGGTCCGACAGGGCCGTGCGCGCGCTGTTCGCCCTCTCCAAAACCACCGCAGGCTCGTTTTTACCGGACTTTAATGTCATGGTGTTGCTCTGAGTCGATGGTGTGGACTGAAGGGGAGACACGAACAGGAAGGAGCTGCCCGGTCCTCACTCACACACAGCCAGAACACGAGAGAGGAAGCGATGAGGAAGCGGAGAGCGTTAAATAAAGTTCACGCGCCCGCACCAAGTCCGAAGTTCGGTGAACCGGGAGCAGAGGCGCGCGCGTCCGACAGAACTCACAAAGCCAATGCACATCTGTATGTGTGTGTGTGTGTGTGTGTGTGAGGAGGGGTTTGGCTTCGGTTTCCTTCACACAAACACACACCAGCTCCGTTTTGATGACAGAATCACTGGAGCTGAAACCGGCGCAGGGTTTTATATGTTATTTCTTTCTCATCAATAATCTGATCTCAGAACAACATTAATGTGAGTTTATTCTGCGCCCCGTCCAGCCTCCATAACCAAAAGTGATGCAGGAGACTACAGACAGGGTTGCCAGGTCTCAGTAAAATTTCTGCCCCGACTCCTTGACCTGAAATCCCCCCAAAAACAGGCCAGTGGAAAAGAGAGAGAGAGAGATTTCTCTTCTTTTCAGTTTGTTTGCACTGTGTGTTCAGTGTGGTATTGTTAATATCAACATCCATAAGCCACCTTTCACTTGCAATACATCATTTGATTGAAGTTCTTCTGTAAATCACACACACACAGTCCTTTTCCACTGATGCGGTACCGGTGTCTAATCGAGAACACATTTCGACCAAAAAAATGCCAGTGCCGGGGACAAAAACCTGGCACTATAAAATCGCTGGTGTCAAAATTCGAACCACTGATGTCAGAAGTGATGGGAGGGGCTAATGCAAATATTGTAATTCATTACATTACAAATTAGTTTTTTCTGCAGGGTGGCTGGGCTTTCCCTTAGAGACAGGGTGAGAAGCTTGGTCATTCGGGAGAGACTCAGAGTAGAACCGCTGCTCCTCCACATCAAAAGGAGTCAGTTGAGGTGGTTCGGGCACCTTGTTAGGATGCCCCCGGACGCCTTCCAAGGGAGGTTTTCTAGGCATGCCCCACTGGGAAGAGACCCCGAGGCAGACCCAGGACACCCAGGAGAGATTACATCTTTCAGCTGGCCTGGGAACGCCTCGGTATTCCCCCGGAAGAGCTGGTGGAGGGGGCCAGGGAGAGGGAAGTCTGGGCTGCTCTGCTTAGGCTGTTACTCCTGCAACCTGGATCCGGATAAGCAGTAGAAGATGGATGGATGGATGGATGGACTACATTACAGGCATTTAACAGACACTCTTATCCAGAGCAACGACACACCCAGAGCGGCCTGGGGAGCAGTTGGGGTTCGGTGCCTTGCTCAAGGGCACTTCAGCCATTCCTGCTGGTCCAGGGAATCAAACCGGCAACCTTTTGGTCCCAAAGCTGCTTCTATAACCATTAGGCCATGGCTTCACAACGATTTTGATAACACGAGCAAAAGCAGCAACAAAAAGTCGAACCAGCAGTGACCTGTGGAAAAGATGAATGCTTTGTTAGTACTCTGGGCCTCCACAGAAATGCAAAAGAAACTGACATGTAATTATTTCAACAGTGTTCTGTTTTAACGCCATTATTTTTTCCTGCAAAAATTTCCCCGGGAGCATTTCAACAGAAATAACCCCAACTTTCGCAATGTAACATTGGGTTCTCAAAAGGCACCAAGGTAGAACTGGCTCTGTACCAGCACCAGCACCCAAACCAGAACCAGCACTGTCCTGGAAGGTTCCCTTAACATTAGTATAAGAATAAGAATATCAGTAGAAATATTCTTACTCATGAGTTACTCTCTTATCATTAAAGTTACAAACATTAAGGTTCCTTTAACATTTCCATGCAGCTAACAATACTCTGAGATTATGTAACTGTTACTGTGATTCTCTGATATCGCTCTAACGTTAGCCGGCATGATGGTGTAGTGGTTAGCACTGTCACCTCACAGCAAGAAGGTTCTGGGTTTGAGCCCAGTGGCCAACGGGGGCCTTTCTGTGTGGAGTTTGCATGTTCTCCCCATATCTGCATGGGTTTCCTCCACAGTCTAAAGACATGCAGTTTGGTTAACATGGGGCAGCCATGGCTGGGGTTGGGCCGAAGTGCCCTTGAGTGCACTTAACCCCCAACTGCTCTCCGGGTGCTATAGTATCGCTGCCCACTGCTCTGGGTATGTGTGTGTGCTCATTGCTCACGTGTGTGTGTTCACTGCTTCAGATGGGTTAAATGTAGAGGACAGATTTCACTGTGCTTGAGTGTACATGTGACAAATAAAGCCTTCTTCTCTAACATTACTTTAATGTTCCGCTAACGTTAATCTAAGGTTCTTCCAATATTACTATGTTACTCTGATGTAACTCGAACATTACTCTCAAATTACACTAACATTAATTTAAGGTTTGTCGAATTTTATTCACTGGGCTGCGACAGCCTGCAACTAGTTGGAGACACAACAATTGCGGTAAAATATGCGAATATCAATTCAGTGTGAGTCCAAGTGAAAATTCGCATATTTTAATCGCAATTGTTGTGTCTCGGCTTTACACCGGCGCTGTGTGAGACGGCTGCCTCTCCAGTACTCCAGTAGCTCTGTAGTTTTTAGCTCTTCAAACCTCTTTTTTTCCACCTTTTTTTTTTACTTCTTTGCTCTTCTTACAAAGACATAGTGTGTTTTATTATATAACATGGATATATTTAACTTTAACACGCAACCAGGAGCCAGTTTTCTCACTTATTCGAGGGAGGAGCTGCTGGCCCTGAAAACAATGGGACGAGCCGGGATACGACACCCCATCCCGGCAGAGCTGAGGAGGAAACCCAGGGGCTGCAAAGCTGGAGCTAAGCTAAAGGCTAGTCTAGCGGACAACCAGCAGCGCTACAAACCATCCATTCTCTCCGTTATCATGGAGAATGTGAACTCCCTGCCGAATAAAGTCGACGAGCTTTCCGCTCTGAACAACCAGCGGATTTACCAGGAGAGCAGCTTATTTATCTTTATGGAGACATGGCTAACACACCTTGTACCAGATGCTAATGTGGACCTGCGGGGATTCACTGCTGTGAGAGCCGACAGAGACACTAACACATGCGGGAAAAGCAAAGGTGGGGGACTCATCGTTTATGTTAACAACAACTGGTGTAACCCGGGGCATACAGTGGTGCTTGAAAGTTTGTGAACCCTTTAGAATTTTCTATATTTCTGCAGAAATATGACCTAAAACATCATCAGATTTTCACACAAGTCCTAAAAGTAGATAAAGAGAACCCAGTTAAACAAATGAGACAAAAATATTATACTTGGTCATTTATTTATTGAGGAAAATGATCCAATATTACATATCTGTGAGTGGCAAAAGTATGTGAACCTCTAGGATTAGCAGTTAATTTGAAGGTGAAATTAGAGTCAGGTGTTTTCAATCAATGAGATGACAATCAGGTGTGAGTGGGCACCCTGTTTTATTTAAAGAACAGGGATCTATCAAAGTCTGATCTTCACAACACATGTTTGTGGAAGTGTATCATGGCACGAACAAAGGAGATTTCTGAGGACCTCGGAAAAAGCGTTGTTGATGCTGATCAGGCTGGAAAAGGTTACAAAACCATCTCTAAAGAGTTTGGACTCCACCAATCCACAGTCAGACAGATTGTGTACAAATGGAGGAAATTCAAGACCATTGTTACCCTCCCCAGGAGTGGTCGACCAACAAAGATCACTCCAAGAGCAAGGCGTGTTATAGTCGGCGAGGTCACAAAGGACCCCAGGGTAACTTCTAAGCAACTGAAGGCCTCTTTCACATTGGCTAATGTTAATGTTCATGAGTCCACCATCAGGAGAACACTGAACAACAATGGTGTGCATGGCAGGGTTGCAAGGAGAAAGCCACTGCTCTCCAAAAAGAACACTGCTGCTTGTTTTCACTTTGCTAAAGAAAACGTGGACAAGCCAGAAGTCTATTGGAAAAATGTTTTGTGGACAGATGAGACCAAAATAGAACTTTTTGGTTTCAATGAGAAGCGTTATGTTTGGAGAAAGGAAAACACTGCATTCCAGCATAAGAACCTTATCCCGTCTGTGAAACATGGTGGTGGTAGTATCATGACTTGGGCCTGTTTTGCTGCATCTGGCTTGCCATCATTGATGGAACAATGAATTCTGAATGATACCAGTGAATTCTAAAGGAAAATGTCAGGACATCTGTCCATGAACTGAATCTCAAGAGAAGGTGGGTCATGCAGCAAGACAACAACCCTAAGCACATAAGTTGTTCTACCAAAGAATGGTTAAAGAAGAATGAATTTAATGTTTTGGAATGGCCAAGTCCAAGTCCTGACCTTAATCCAATCAAAATGTTGTGGAAGGACCTGAAGCGAGCAGTTCATGTGAGGAAACCCACCAACATCCCAGAGTTGAAGCTGTTCTGTACGGAGGAACGGGCTAAAATTCCTCCAAGCCGGTGTGCAGGACTGATCAGCAGTTACCGGAAATGTTTAGTTACAGTTATTGCTGCACAAGGGGGTCACACCAGATACTGAAAGCAAAGGTTCACATACTTTTGCCACTCACAGATATGTAATATTGGATCATTTTCCTCAATAAATAAATGACCAAGTATAATATTTTTGTCTCATTTGTTTAACTGGGTTCTCTTTATCTACTTTTAGGACTTGTGTAAAAATCTGATGATGTTTTAGGTCATATTTATGCAGAAATATAGAAAATTCTAAAGGGTTCACAAACTTTCAAGCACCACTGTATCTCCGTAAAGACAGTTTTATGTTGCCCAGACTTGGAGCTGCTAGCCGTTAGCCTGCGGCCATATTATCTGCCGAGGGAGTTCAGTCACGTGATCACCATCTGTGTTTACATCCCTCCGAAGGCAGACGCAGCTGCTGCATGTGAGAGGATTCACTCTGTCACAGCAAGGCTGCAGACACAGCACCCTGAGGCATTTATCATCATTTCTGGGGACTTTAATCACGCTACTTTGGACTCTACTTTGGCTGCTTTTTACCAGGCTGTGGATTGTCCAACAAGGAACAACAGGACAATTGACTTGCTGTATGCTAATGTGAGGGATGCATACAGAGTCACACCCCTCCCCCCACTAGGGAAGTCTGACCACAGCCTGGTTCTTCTACAGCCGAAGTACACCCCCCTGGTCCAAAGGCAGCCTGCAACAACTAGTTCCATCAGGAGGTGGTCCCCTGAAATGGAAGATGCCCTCAGAGACTGCTAGGACATCACGGACTGGGATGTGCTGCTTAGCCCACACTGTGAGGACATAGAGGGGCTGACACACTGTCTGACGGATTACCTCAACTTCTGTGCAGACGTGGTCTCCCCCGCTAAGACTGTACGGTGTTACCCTAATAACAAGCCATGGGTAACACAGGAAGTCAAAGCTGTCCTCAACAAGAAGAAGGCTGCCTTCAGGAGCTGGGATAGGGAGACGATGAAAGCAGCACAGCAGGAGGTGAAACGCTGCATGAGGGAAGCTAAGGACAGCTACAGGAGAAAGGTGGAGCAGAAGCTGAAGGAGAACAGCATGAGGGAGGTCTGGGAAGGTGTGAAAACCATCACAGGCCACAATACAAAGACCAGAGTCATTGAGGGGACAGTGGAGAGGGCGAATGAGTTGAATGACTTCTTCAATCGGTTCAACCAGCCCACGTCCCCCCACCGTGTCCCTCACTGCAGCCATCTCTCCTTCTTCCCTCAACACACCTTTCCCCAGTCATCACAGCAGCCCCCTCCTCCCCCACCTCAACGTAGACTCCTCCATGCATTACTGCAGATCAGGTCAGAGGTGGTCAACTGAGGAAGCTTCACCCCAGGAAAGCAGTGGGCCCGGACAAGGTGTGTCCACGACTACTGAAGACCTGCGCTGCTGAACTGGGTGAATCACTCCAACGCATCTTCAACCTCAGCCTGCAGCTGGGGAGAGTGCCAACCCTCTGGAAGACATCATGTATCGTTCCAGTTCCCAAAAAGAATCGGCCCAGCGAGCTGAACGACTTCTGACTGGTGGCACTCACTTCACATCTGATGAAGATGTTGGAGCGGCTCTTCCTCAGCCTCCTCAGACCCCAGGTACAACATGCCCAGGACTGTCTGCAGTTTGCGTACTGGGCAGGTGTTGGTGTGGAATGCTCCTTCCCAAGTGCAGGACGAACAGACTCAAAAACTCCTTTGTCCCTCATGCCATCAGACTGTACAACTCCTCTCTGGGGGGGAGGAGGGGTAACAGGAGGACAGAGGATGGGACGGAGCAGTAGCCTAGTCTAACAATAAGCAATACCGGACAATGTGCAATATAAAGTGCAATATATTTCCTGACACCCCCCCCCCCCCCCCCACACACACACACACATACACACACTTACCCTAAACCCACTTCTCCCCCCCTTTCCTCCTCCCCCTTCCTCTCTTCCCCATATCTTATTCTGTTATATTTGTATATGTAAATGCTTAATTTATCTAGAAGTTTTTCTCTATTTCTTTTCTCTGTTTATCTGTAATGATGCTGCTGGAATCTTAATTTCCCTGAGGGAACCCTCCCAAAGGGATCAATAAAGTTTTATCTAATCTAATCTAATCTAATCTAATCTAATCTAATCTAATCTAATCTAATCTAATCTAATCTAATAATGCATATTACTGTCTGTAATATAACTTTTAGGCTTTTCTAAAAGAATTGTTCTATTGTTGCAGCACAAATTTGACTTAAAAATACTTTATTATTATGGCGTTATAATTAACAACACACTTATTGAACACTTCTACTCCCTTGAGTCGTACACATTTATCAGAGCCAACAGTCTGCACTTACACTTTCCCTTTCTTAACCTTTTCCTTTCCTATTTTTGCAGGGAAATTTTTTATTTGATTTAGTTTCTCATAATTTGCTTTTAAATGAGGTCTTGGTGGATGCTATTTTAAAACAAAGCAAACACAAATTTTTAAAAATAAAAACACCCCAAACCCCAAACCACCACGCACAGACTTGCTTTTTCCACCTGCAACCTCTTTCCAAAATTAACCCAATTTGCTCTTTAAAAAATTGCGACTCTGGCAACCCGTCCTCCAGGATTCTGCAGGATTTCTCTGTTTTGTGAAACTGCAACACACCTGTCTGTGTTCAAAATCATTTAAAATGCATTACCTGATGCGCCCATGGTTCAAACATGAGCTATCAGGATTCATAAGGTTGCCTAATACAGTAAAAGGCACACAATTAAACTCATACAAACACAGGAGTTGATTGAAGGTATAATTTTGCCAAAAAAAAGAATGATTAATTTCCTCTCTTCATCCTGAATGTAGTCAACCAGCCGTGACATGTTTACTGTCCAGTGTTTTTATTAGGATATATTTACTACAGCATTATAAGCCTCGTGTTAAAGGGCCGATTCTCCCTTCCCAGAATCCATTTCATTGTTTTTGTTTTGAAAGCATGTGACCGTTACTCTGTTAGCTTTCTGTGCAGCAAAACCTCTGCAAATTTACTGTTAGTGATTCCTTTGAAATTCATCTTGAACTTTTTCTTCATCTCCATTGCATATGTGGAAGTTTTGAACACAATATATCTGATTTTCTTTCCTTCATGGATGCCTGAGAGATGGCTAAGGTTGGTTCTGGTCCAAACACAGAAATATAATAACCGTACAAAAAAACAGAAAATAACAGTGCAAAGAATGTAAAATATAACTAGTTTGAACTAGTTTGATAAAATATCTTCAATTTCGGCGGCACGGTGGTGTAGTTGTTAGCGCTGTCGCCTCACAGCAAGAAGGTCTGGGTTCGAGCCCCGTGGCCGGCGAGAGCCTTTCTGTGCGGAGTTTGCATGTTCTCCCCGTGTCCGCGTGGGTTTCCTCCGGGTGCTCCGGTTTCCCCCACAGTCCAAAGACATGCAGGTTAGGTTAACTGGTGACTCTAAATTGAGCGTAGGTGTGAATGTGAGTGTGAATGGTTGTCTGTGTCTATGTGTCAGCCCTGTGATGACCTGGCGACTTGTCCAGGGTGTACCCCGCCTTTCGCCCGTAGTCAGCTGGGATAGGCTCCAGCTTGCCTGCGACCCTGTAGAACAGGATAAAGCGGCTACAGATAATGAGATGAGATCTTCAATTTCAGATTACAATCTATGATCTATGGCTGAGGATGTAAACAGATTGTTGCAGATTGCAGGGGAATATCCATGGGTGAAAAAATGGTAATTCACTATTTGGCGAAAAGGCTTCTGGGAAGGCTGAGCTAGCCCCTTTAAGCAGCAATAAACAATTTAAAAAGCTTCTAGTTACTAGTTTAGCATCTTTTAAATTGCATGGCTAAATCATACACTTCTTGGTAGTATTAAGTCTCGCGCAACCTACATGAGTTTAGTGCTGATTCGAATTACTTGCTGCACTCTCCAGCTGTGAGCACTTGTGTAATGACACAACAAACCAATGATCACAAATGATTAAAGTTGCGTCGTCTTCTTCTTCTGTTGGCTGCTCCTGTTAGTGGATCATCCTTCCCAATATATGATCCACATATTTGATTTGGCATTGGTTTTACACCGGATGCCATTTCTGACGCAACCCTCCCCAATCTATCCAGGCTTGGGACCAGCAGTAAGTATGCACTGGGTTGTGCAACTCCAGTGGCTGGGGATTTTTATCTAATCTGCATGTCTTTGGACTGTGGGGGAAACCAGAGAACCCAGAGGAAACTCCACACAGACATGGGGAGAACATGCAAACTCCACACAGAAAGGCCCCTGTCAGCTGTAAGGTTCGAACCCAGAACCTTCTTGCTGTGAGGCAACAGTGATAACCACTGCACCATCGTGACACTAAAGTTGTGTAGTATAAACTTGGCTTTGTCATGTGAGCATCAAACACACAGGAACCAGGGTCAAGGTGGTCACACTGGTGGATATCTTTGCTAACTGGTATGTTATTTTTATTTAAACTCATCAATAAATGTTTGAGATTTTCTCACCTGACTGTTGTATTGTTTTCTTAAAAAATACCATATCCATCATGGAGCATTAGTAGCAGTGGGTGAAGATGGTCTACCAGTGTGATCCGTTACTTATTATTTACAGGCCCCCGGGGCCATATTCTGAGTTTCTTTCTGAATTTGCAGATTTTGTCTCAGACCTTAGAGAAAGCTTTAGTTGTCAGAGATTTTAATATTCACTTCAATAACCCAGAAGACCCTTTGAAAACAGCGTTTGTGTCCATTTTAGATTCAGTAGGGGTTAATTGGAGTGTCATAGGACCGACCCATAATGGTGGTCACACTCTCAAGCTAATACTACTCAAGCAACTACTGCACAGAGCTTTATAAATGATCTCCCAGAGTTATCAACTTTGATTGGGTCACTGTCAGCCCTTGCAGAACTTGATCAGGCAACTGAATGCTTAGCGTCAACGTTCCGCTATACTTTAGATAATGTAGCTCCTCTTAAAAGGAAAATGATCAGAGAGAAAAAATTAGCACCCTGGTATAACGATCACACTCGCACTTTAAAACAGACCACTCGAAAATTGGAACGTAAAGGGTGTCAAACAAAATTGGTAGTGTTCAAATTAGCGTGGAAGGAGAGCTTCCTGAAGTATAGAAAAGCTCTTAGTGCTGCTAGATCAACATATCTCTCCTCCCTAATAGAAGATAACAAAAATAATCCTAGATTCCTGTTTAATACTGTAGCAAAATTAACCAGGAATAAGTCCACTATAGACACATGCACACCTGCAGTATGTAGTAGCAAAGACTTCATGAATTTTTTTGAATGACAAAATTGAAAATATCCGACAAAAAATTCAAACTACTAATTTCAGACAATGTAAGTGACCCTGTAGTTAACAGTATAACTGTATCAGATCAGCAATTAGAATGTTTTACTCCCCTTAGAAAAATTGAATTACTTTCATTAATCTCCTCATCAAAATCCTCAATTTGTGTACTAGATCCCTTACCTACACGTCTATTCAAACAGATAATACCTGAAGTCATTGAACTGGTTCTAAAAATAATAAATTATTCTCTTAGGATTGGCTATGTACCCAAATCCTTTAAACTAGCAGTTATCAAACCCCTGATTAAAAAACCTGACCTTGATCCCTGTCAGCTGTCCAATTATCGGCCAATATCAAACCTCCCCTTTATCTCCAAGATCCTTGAAAAAGCTGTGGCACAGCAGTTATGCTCATATTTACATAGGAATAACATCCATGAAATGTATCAGTCAGGATTTAAACCTCATCATAGCACAGAGACAGCTCTGGTTAAAGTAGTAAACGACCTACTGTTGGCATCTGATCAGGGCTGTGTCTCGCTGCTTGTGTTGCTTGACCTTAGTGCAGCATTTGATACCATTGATTATTCCATTCTTCTGGATAGACTAGAAAATGTTGTGGGAGTTAAGGGAACAGCCCTCTCCTGGCTCAGCTCTTATTTAACTGATCGCTATCAGTATGTTGATGTAAGTGGTGATTTTTCTAGACATACTGAAGTAAAGTTTGGTGTTCCACAAGGTTCTGTCTTAGGTCCACTTCGTTTTTCTTTATATATGTTCCCTCTGGGTGATATTATTCATAAACATTGTATTAGTTTCCACTGTTATGCTGATGATACACAGTTGTATGTTTCTGCAAAACCAGATGAGAGACGCCAGCTTAATAGAATTGAGGAATGTGTGAAGGACATTGGACACTGGATGCTTATTAACTTCCTTCTGCTTAACTCTGACAAGACAGAAGTACTTGTACTCGGATCACATGCAGCTAGAAGTAGGTTTTCTGATTACACAGTAACTCTGGATGGCCTTTCTGTTTCTTCACGTGCAGCAGTAAAAGACCTTGGAGTGATTATTGACCCCAGTCTTTCATTCGAAACTTATATCGATGACGTTACCCGGATAGCTTTCTTTCATCTCAGAAATATTGCTAAGATAAGAAATTTAATGTCACTACACGATGCAGAAAAACTAGTTCATGCTTTTGTTACCTCCAGGTTGGATTATTGTAATACCTTATTGTCTGGATGTTCCAGTAGGAGCATAAACAAGCTCCAGTTAGTTCAAAATGCATCAGCAAGAGTCCTTACTAGAACTAGAAAATATGACCACATCACCAAAGAATGCAAAGAACTGGAAACCAGAGGTTTAAGCTGTGACACGTGGAAAGTGGGGTGAATACGTCGCATGGTGAGTAATACTGCCAGTCTGATGGAACATGGATTGATTACCTTGCTGATGAGGAAGGGCCCTAGGTATCTGGGTGCCAGCTTGCGGGAGACGGTTCTGAGTGGCAGATGGTGCGTGGAGAGCATGACTCGCTGCCCCACCTGGTAGGTGGGTGCCTTAGAGCGGTGTTTGTCGGCCTGCCTCTTGGATGCTAGGGCAGAGCGAATGAGTCTTCTCTGGGCCAATGCCCACGTCCTCCTGCAGCGGCATATGAAGGTCTGGGCTGAGGGTACGGCGACCTCCTCCTCTTGGTTGGGGAAGAGTGGTGGTTGGTAACCTAGGGAACACTGGAAGGGTGGTGAGAGACCTGTGGCAGATGAAGGGAGAGTGTTGTGAGCGTACTCGACCCAAGGTAAGTACTTACTCCAAGAACCGGCATCCTTGGACGCCATGCACCTGAGTGCCACCTCCAAATCTTGATTGGCCTGTTCTGCCTGGCCGTTGGTTTGAGGATGAAAACCTGAGGGGAGACTACAGGTGGCCCCAATGAGTTTGCAGAAGGCCCTCCAGAACTGGCAGTAAACTGAGGACCCTGGTTGGAGACGATGTCAGTGGGGAGTCCGTGTAGGCGGAAAGTGTGAAGGATGAGTAATTTGGCAGTTTCTTTAGCTGTGGGAAGCTTGGGCAGAGGGATGAAATGGACTGTCTTGGAGAAACGGTCGATAACTGTGAGGATGCATGTGTTGCCACCTGAGTTGGGGAGTCCTATGACGAAGTCCAGGGCGATGTGAGACCAGGGTTGGTGAGGAGTCAGGAGCGGTCTTAGCAAGTCAACAGGGGGTTGATTGGCTGTCTTGTTCCGGGCACGTGTCGCAGGCTGCCACGAACTCCTGGACGTCTTCTTTGATGGAGGGCCACCAAAAGCGCTGTTGGATGAGCGCCAGGGTTCAAGCAGCTCCCGGGTGACAAGCCAACTTGGAGCCATGACCCCACTGCAGCACCTGGGTTCGCACAGAACAGGGATCAAACAGATGGTTAGGTGGTATGTTGTTTGAGTTACCTTCTCTGGGGTCCTGCTCCAGGGCCTTCTGCACTAATGTCTCTACCTCAAGTAGGGCAGCCCCCACCAGACAGCGTGGAGGGAGGATGGTTTCAGGCATACTAGACTCCTCCTGGCGGGCAGAGAATATCCTGGACAGGGCGTCGGGTTTACCGTTCTTGGAGCCTGGGCGGTAGGAGAGCGTGAATCGGAACCGGGAGAAGAAGAGAGACCATCGGGCTTGCCGTGAATTAAGGCATTTGGCGGACTTGAGGTATTCTAGGTTTTTGTGGTCAGTCCAGACAAGGAAGGGGAAATCCGACCCCTCGAGCCAGTGCCTCCACTCCTCCAAGGCTAGCTTGATGGCCAACAGCTCTCTGTCGCTGATGTCATAATTTCATTCAGCAGGGGACAGCCGGTGAGAGAAGGAGGAGCAGGGGTGGACCTTGTTATCGTTGGCCCTCTGGGAGAGAATGGCTCTGACCCTGGACTCGGAAGCATCGACCTCCACGATGAACTGTTTGGTCGGATCGGGTATGGTGAGAATGGGTTCTGTGGTGAACTTGCACTTGAGCATGGAGAAGGCTTTCTCTGCTTCCTCCCCCCACTTGAATGGGGTCTTAAAGGAACAGTCCACCGTATTTCCATAATGAAATATGCTCTTATCTGAATTGAGACGAGCTGCACCATACCTATCCGAGCTTTGCGCGACCTCCCAATCAGTCAGACGCAGTCAGACGCGCTGTCACTCCTGTTAGCAATGTAGCTAGGCTCAGTATGGCCAACGGTATTTTTTGGGGCTGTAGTTAGATGCGACCAAACTCTTCCGCGTTTTTCCTGTTTACATAGGTTTATATGACCAGTGATATGAAACAAGTTCAGTTACACAAATTGAAACGTAGCAATTTTCTATGCTATGGAAAGTCCGCACTATAATGACAGGCGTACTAACACCTTCTGCGCGCTTCGGCAGCGCATTGATATCTGAGCTCCGTATCAATGCGCTGCCGAAGCGCGCAGAAGGTGTTAGTACGCCTGTCATTATAGTGCGCACTTTCCATAGCATAGAAAATCGCTACGCTTCAATTTGTGTAACTGAACTTGTTTCATATCACTGGTCATATAAACCTATGTAAACAGGAAAAATGCGGAAGAGTTTGGTCGCATCTAACTACAGCCCCAAAAAATACCGTTGGCCATGCTGAGCCTAGCTACATTGCTAACAGGAGTGACAGCGCGTCTGACTGCTTCTGACTGACTGGGAGGTCACGCAAAGCTCAGATAGGTACGGAGCAGCTCGTCTCAATTCAGATAAGAGCATATTTCATTATGGAAATACGGTGGACTGTTCCTTTAATCGAGGTCAACGCCTTGAGAGGTCCAGCCACTGTGCTGAAGTCGCGGATGAAGCGCCTGTAGAAATTGGCGAACCCCAGGAAACGCTGGAGCTCTCATCACGAGGATGGGGTGGGCCAGTCGGCGACTGCCTCAAGCTTGAGGGGGTCCATCTGGATCCTAGCCGGGGAGATGATGAACCCCAGAAACGAGACAGAGCTCTGGTGGAATTCTCTGCCTTGACAAACAATTTATTCTCTAGCAGGCGCTGGAGGACCTGACAGACGTGGTCCCGATGTTCCTCCAGGGAGCGAGAGAAGATCAGGATGTCATCCAGGTACACGAAGACGAAGATGTTAAGAAAGTCCCTTCAGACTTCGTTGACGAGTGCCTGGAAGACTGTGGGCAGGTTGGTCAGGTCGAAAGGGACCATGAGGTACTCGTAGTGACCAGTGGTGGTGTTAAAGGCCATCTTCCACTCGTCCCATGAACAAGGAAAAAAACGCTTTAGTGCAAAAAAAACATGAACCAGAAAAAATAGCTAGATCAAAAAACTATGAGACGCAATAGAGGCACAGAAACGGCTAGAGTAGCAAAATGAGACGTTCTGGCAAGGTCAGAGTCTGAGAACGGCGTTTATATATGCAGCGATGAAAACCAGGAAGTGAATTTCAGATGAGCGCTCGCTGAACGGGGAAGCAGGCAGGATGTAATTCCCATCCCGGATCTGGATCGGTGCTGATGTGGGAAATCTGTAATCTCCAGAGTGGATGTCTGGGGCGGAGCACGACAGCCCCACAGTTATGGAACAGTCTTCCAAATAGTGTTCGGGAATCAGACACAGTCTCAGCGTTTAAGTCTCGGCTGAAAACATCTCTTTAGTCAAGCCTTTTGTTAACAGTGTTTATGAGGGAAAGGAGTAGATCTGGAGGACAGAGTGTTTTGGTAAACTGGGATGTATGGATGGTGTCAGTCCCCACTCACTTGCTCACTCGAGTTTGTTGACGGTGTAGTGGCTGCTGCTTTATGTCCCGGGGCCCCTCATGCCTGTGTTACCTTCTGGCTTTTCCCATTTAGTTATGTGGTCATAGTTAGTTTTGCCAGAGTCCCTGCTTGCACTCAGCGCAAAATGTATACTGTTCTTACTTCATCAGGTGACACTGGGCATACCTAACAACCTGTGTTTTCTCTCTCTTTCTCTGCCCCCTGTCTGTCCCTCTGAGTTACATGTCAATCCTGACATCGAGGTGCTGAACCTCCTCTGCTCCTCAGACCTGCCTGATCCATCCTGATGCCCTACGTCTAGTTGGAGTCTCATCACATTGCTCTTTTTGAGGACGGCACCATATGGACAGTTGAAAGTCACACTTGGAAGACGCTCTGGACACTTACAGTAATACTTTTATGGCTGAGGACTACAGTTGACTTGCTAACTTTAGGACTGCAGTTGTCATGAACAGTTTTGCACTCTAGTTTCCATCAATAAAGAGTTTATAACATCAACGAAACTGACTTCATGTTAAAACTGTTAATGTTATAGTCATGTTGTCTGTTGTTGCCCAAATGAGGATGGGTTCCCTTTTGAGTCTGGTTCCTCTCGAGGTTTCTTCCTCATGTTGTCTGAGGGAGTTTTTCCTTGCCACCATTGCCACAGGCTTGCTCATTGGGGATAGATTAGGGATAAAATTAGCTCATGTTTAAAGTAATTTAAATTCTGTAAAGCTGCTTTGCGACAATGTCTATTGTTAAAAGCGCTATAAAAATAAACTTGACTTAACTTGATCAGATTGTTCTTGGCCTGGTAGCTGCTTAGACTACACAACGATATTTCTAGTTTTATATTTTTAACTTGAGGCTTGTTTTGTGATTTTATATAATGGCTCATGCATAACTTAGCAAGGCGGCACAGTGGTGTAGTGGTTAGCACTGTCGCCTCACAGCAAGAAGGTTCTGGGTTTGAGCCCAGCAAGGCCGATGAGGGCCTTTCTGTGTGGAGTTTGCATGTTCTCCCCTGTCTGTGTGGGTTTCCTCTGGGTGCTCCGGTTTCCCCCACAGTCCAAAGACGATGCAGGTTAGGATAACTGGTGGCTTTAAATTGACTGAGTGTGAATGGTTGTTTGTCTCTATGTGCCAGCCCTGCGATGACCTGGTGACTTGTCCAGGGTGAACCCCGCCTATCACCCATAGCTGGGATAGGCTCCAGCTTGCTCATGACCCTGCACAGGATAAGTGGCTACAGATAATGGATGGATAACTTAGCAACATGATTTTTGATGCACTTGTTTGATTTATACAAGAAGTTTACATGATGTACAACTGGTAGCTATGATCTTTAGCTTCAGATCTCCAGTCCATAACTTACTTACTGCCTATAATACCTGCTGGCATGTAGGACAGTGATAAAGGATGACCACTTTTGTCTGCTCTGGGCCAATTTCTGTACTGTGCCCCAAGTGTGGTTCAGGGTCTTCGTTTCTGACTCTACTGTGCCTTGCCAGGTGTTCTTGGGTCGTCCTCTCTTACGCTGTCCTTCTGGTGTCCAGTGTAAGGCAGTATGTGTGATGTTATCTTGCTCTCTTTGAAGGATGTGTCCGATTCATCTCCATTGCCTTTCTTTGATAATGGTTTCCAGTCCATAACTAAAGGAGCAAAATTCATCCTTGGGCTTCAGCCATTTCTTGTCTGACAAAAGGAAAACTTTTAAAGTGTATGAAATAAAATAGATAATAGCATGGGTTTGAGAAGGACATGGATAATCCGTGGTGTCTGAATAAAAAGAATAAACATTTAAATTGACAATGTTCATTTTAATTAAGATATACTACCACCTGCTGGTTAAATACACAATCAATCAATCAATCAATCAATCAATCAATCAATCAATCAATCAATCAATCAATTAGTCTCTCATGCGCACATCACCATTCACCATACAGTATGTAGACAGGATCTTCCAAAACCAGTGGAATGGTTAGTATGAAATTTTGGATATTAAGTAGAACTTCCAGAATACACATTTACAGTGTTGCTTATACAGGAATATTTGAGTAAATATGCAACACATTTTCTGGTACACCATCTGGACCAAACCTCCAAAAACCTGACTGTATTAAAGGTGCTGCACTGAGGGTGTCATGCAATGCCACGATCTGTGTCTGTAATCAGGGATTCACCCAGAGACCAACTAAAAACCGATGTACAATGGACCAACCAAATTGATCAGGCTTACAGAAGTGCTAATAGACCTTGGGAAGCAAATGTAAGGAAGAACATCTCCAAAAGAGTGGAAAACAACAGTCAACTTGAGAGACCAAAATGCAGCCCAGGGAGCTGCCAACCCAGCATAAATGAACCTCAATAAAAGCTTGAGAAGACTAAAAAGAAAAACAAAAGGACTGATTTAAGATGGGGCAGCACGGTGGTGTAGTGGTTAGCACTGTCGCCTCATAGCAAGAAGGTCCTGGGTTTGAGCCCAGTGGCTGACGGGGGCCTTTCTGTGTGGAGTTTGCATGTTCTCCCCATGTCTGTGTGGGTTTCCTCCGGGTGCTCCGATTTCCCCCACAGTCCGAAGACATGCAGGTCAGGTTAATTGGTGGCTCTAAATTGACCGTCGGTGTGAATGGTTGTTTGTCTCTATGTGTCAGCCCTGTGATGACTTGGTGACTTGTCCAGGGTGTACCCTGCCTCTCACCCATAGTCAGCTGGCATAGGCTCCAGCTTGCCCGTGACCCTGTACAGGATAAGCGCTTATGGATAATGGATGGATGATTTAATTTGGATGATTTAAGATGGAAGTGAGTAACCACAAAGTTTTTAAAATAACTTTTAAAGCAAGGAACTGGTGAAAGCCAGAAAAAACACAAGAGATGAGCTCCAAGGAGTTTAGTCTGGGTGGGGTTGTTTGTTTCTTTGTTTGTTTGCTACCTTTGCCAACATCGTTGGAGGAGGTTATGTTTTCTCTTCTGTTTGCTTGTCTGTTCCCAACCTAATTCAAAAAGTAGTGAATGAATTTTGATGAAATTTGGAGGAAAGGTGGGCCATGGGCCAAGGAACAATTGAGTAGATTGTGATGCAAATCAAGATATGTATGTGGATCCAAGATTGTGTTGTCTTTTCACAACATAACTCAAAATGGATTTGGATGAAATTTGTCGGACAGCTTTAGTATTATCCTAGGTTCAAGTGACTTGATTTTGATAATATGTAGTTTGGTGGAGGTATGGACTCTACCGAGTAGGCTTCAACTTTGTTTGCCCAAATTACCAGCTTAGTCTCAGTATAGCACTCAGCAAAGAGAACTCAAGACTAAGTGTTTGAGTAACCTGTAAACAGCCCTTAAATAGGTCAGCCACAGGTGGAACTGGTCACACTAATTACTGTCATGAGTGGCAGTTCTCTGTCTCCCTCTGGTGGTGGGTTGGAGCCATGGCAGCCTGACTAGAACAGTATATTTTAAATTAACAAACATTTCCTTGGAATGTTCCAGAAATAAAGTAGTATGTTAACTTGTTTGTAAATGAATCATCATAATCAGACCCATTTGATTTTCACTAAGTACTGAATCTCACGTACGATTACAAAAACCTCCAAAAACTACAGACTGCTAACTTTCGTGCAAATTGAAGCCTCGCTGATCCGTTTGTCCAAAAATGAATTTTTATTATTAATATTTATAGATTGGGAGCATAAGTGAGAGTTATCCGAGAGGCTGTTTTCTCATGGCTGGTTTTTGTGTTTAAACTTTTTCCAGTGCCAATTTGAAGAGCAACCTAAAGCAAGATAACACAAACTAATATCTGAAGTGCAAATCAATTGTTTGACTATCAGTGAGATCTTTGAGATTTGAATACTTTGTTAGTCAAAATAAAAATAGAAAGAGTTAAAGGTAAATTTATTCTTTGAAATACAATTAAATAAGAGTACAAGTATTCAGCAAACAGAAAAGTACAGTACAGTAGTTGAAATTAAAGTTAAATCTTGGTAGCTTACACTACCGTTCAAAAGTTTGGGGTCACCCAGACAATTTTGTGTTTTCCATGAAAAGTCACACTTTTATTTACCACCATAAGTTGTAAAATGAATAGAAAATATAGTCAAGACATTTTTCTGGCCATTTTGAGCATTTAATCGACCCCACAAATGTGATGCTCCAGAAACTCAATCTGCTCAAAGGAAGGTCAGTTTTATAGCTTCTCTAAAGAGCTCAACTGTTTTCAGCTGTGCTAACATGATTGTACAAGGGTTTTCTAATCATCCATTAGCCTTCTGAGGCAATGAGCAAACACATTGTACCATTAGAACACTGGAGTGAGAGTTGCTGGAAATGGGCCTCTATACACCTATGGAGATATTGCACCAAAAACCAGACATTTGCAGCTAGAATAGTCATTTACCACATTAGCAATGTATAGAGTGGATTTCTGATTAGTTTAAAGTGATCTTCATTGAAAAGAACAGTGCTTTTCTTTCAAAAATAAGGACATTTCAAAGTGACCCCAAACTTTTGAACGGTAGTGTATGTTAGCTTTAGGTACCCAATTCTTAACCTGAGGACATGTAACTGAGGAGAGCTTTTTGTTCAACAATCCACTCTTATTGTTATGTGGAAAATCTTTACTGGCTGTCCAATCTGATTTACAACATCAAGAAGCTGGGGGGGGGGGGGGGGGGGGGGGGGGGAATTAATGCTTTATAGAGCGGAATCTCTGAAAGATAATATTCAGCAGTTGCCGTTCCAACCACTTACCACAAATTAAAAGTAGGGCAGATTCCAGGGTTAATTAAAAGATCCAAACATACATGACTTCTGCTATTTAAACAATCTAAATTTGACAAACTATCATTTGATAAACATCTTGGTTAATGTCCAATGTGAGGAATTTTGTGAGTCATTTTCAAAATCATAACATTTTTGCAATGCAATATTTTCAAAAACATGTTAAAAAAGAACAATAATCACTACTTCAGTACTTTTTACCTAAATTCTGAGGTTTTCAGAGAAAAAAAGCGTCATTGTGGTTGATTGCTTGGACAAAACATTGAGTTTCATGCAACATGCAAGAGGGCTAGAGGTGATTTCCTGTGTAGGCTGCAAAAAAGGCGTCTTGATGACTTATCTGACATTTTCTCACTCATCCTGGTTGAGTGAGGTGAACCACTGTGCAGCAGCAGTGTGATACAGCTCTGGACTGTGCTGCAAGTTTTGCTGACAGAGACACTGCTGGTTCAAGCTTTGACATTGGCTTTCCACTTCCTGAGTCTTTGCAGTGTGCTCAAGGCATGTTGTTGATTTGATGTGAGTCTCTGTATCTATTTTATCAAAATTAAAGTAAGCGTGCAAGTACAAGAGACTGAATGTAGGTCACTGTAATATCAAGGTCTGTATTGCACGTACAGTATGTTTACACGTTAGCAATCCTGCAAACTGTTTGGTTTACACAGCAACTTTCGATCTAAGTGTAAGTGAAAATAAACACTTGCACAGTAGGCAAATGTTGTGAAGTTGTGAGTTATAGGTACAAAGGCAACGATTTATGTAATTGATGTTCTTTTTTATATTTATAGTTCCTGCCATGATTATTGCCCCCCTCCCCGTAAACGTTAGTAAAAAGGGTTAGAAAAAAATCCACTTTTTGATGAAGTCGCTTCATGTCACACTGAAAAAAAGAGCAAAAAATCTAACCTTTAATTTAAATACATTTACTCCGAAAAACAAACAAATCTCTCAACAAGAAATGCTGAAATTATTTTCAACAAAACACATGTGCCACTATTATTTGCACATCTGCATTTAATACTTTTCTTTCTAACATTTTTCAAACATTTTATAAGGTTGGAAATCCAGAGCAGAGCATCTGAGCCCATTCCTCTTTACACAATCTCTCCAGATCATCCAGGGTCCTCGACCCTCTCTTGTGCTCAGCAAAAATCTGGAATGAGATGTTCAATAAGAACATATGTCCGTTATGGCCACTGAACATAAAATGTACTAGGAGCAGGCATAAAAATCTGGACTCCTTTAAACATTTTAGTTCATCATAATAAAATAATGCATCTGGTCTGTCTTACAACACGCAGGAGAAAGATATTAAAGATTAACAAACCCAAAAATAAACTCCTTTATACTGAAGGATAATATCCACACAAGACATGTTTGAGTGTTCACTTGTTCATATTTGCACCTGTATACTGTGTACAGATTTTATTTTAAAAGAAAAACAATGTCCCTGGGTGCTGACATCTCACTCTCTCCGAGGTTCAGATATCGTGCTCCGAGTACAAATCGTGACGTCACTTACACGCTACATGACTTACCGAGGATGAGCTCTAGTGGATACATCACTTTGCAGTTGTTGTAAACAACCCTAAAGATGCCCAAGTGTCAAGTGTTTGGGTGTAAAAATAAGCCTGATCATTTATTATTTTATATGACATGCTTTTGTTTGTTTTTATTCATTGAGAAAAAGCAATCTTTTTTAGACAGCAAGAATTGCATTGCTATGACAACAGGATTGTTTACTAGTATCTGTGTCAGTACTGCGCATGCGTTATACAGCTGAGTGAGATTTAAACTTCATAAAAGTGAAGTCTGTTGATTTGTGGATTTTGTTGCCAGTAAAAATCACACGGCTACAGAAAATTTCTGATTAGATTTTTAGAATTAGAAGCCTTTATTTGTCACATTTATATTACAGTACAGTGAAGTTCTCTCTCTGTATTCAACCCATTGAAAGCAGTGAAAACACAGAGAGAGAGAGAGAGAGAGAGAGAGAGAACAGTGGCACCTGGGGATTTTTTTTTTTTAGAACTAGAAACCTTAATTTGACGGCTCTATGTAACGAAGGTAAACCGTGTTCTAGTGATCTGGTCACATCACAGGCGGATATCCGGTTTCAGTGCAAATGGTTGCATCCACATAACCCTATTTTTAGCAATATCATAACTTTTAAAATGGATAAATTGTTGTTATAAAGTTTTATTTTTAATTTCAGTGTGCAGAGGGCACATCAGGGCACTTACTGTAATCAGCAAACAGCATTTATTTTTGGGTTTTGTTTGCCTTTAAGGAAAAAAGCAAGCTGAACTGATACTCTCTGGACCTCCGTGACCTCCTTGAGATCTTTGTTTGTTAGTTTTTTTTTCTCTTGTTGCACCTGCAATGTAGTAAGATATTCAACATTTTTACACCATCATGTTCATATTTCATCTTCAGTATGCTTCAGTATCAGTGTCTTACTCCTTGTCCTTTAGATTCATGTCTCATTTGAATAAATACAATCGATACATTACTGCAACAAAACAAACAAAAAGTTCAAATCATGTTTACAGTTTAATCATTTTCATGATGTCACAAATAAACCTGGTTCAGGATAATTGGGTCGGTCTTAAAATACATATAATACATGGAGAAAGGAAACATGAAGAATGAAATATAATGGAGAATAGAGTTTATGTGCATTATGTGGTGTTTTTTTTAAAAACAAAATATCCTAATAATCAGTGGAATAATGTAGACTGGGAAAGATAGAATGTGATTTAGACTCACTTCTGATTGTGCTTCAGGAGATAGATTATAAAATGTAATTTACCTTGAAGTGTTCTTTTTTAAAAACTATTATTTGTACCAATCTGTTCATACTGAATTTTTTGGGCGGTGAATTTGGAAAATATTGAAGATTTTCTAAACCCTGTTATTCTTGTTATTGCAGTAATGAATAAATTATAGATTGTTCCTCAGACCAACATCTAGTCTGGTAATATCTAGGCAATTTTACTGACTCGACTGTCTTCATAGAATATTAGAACATGTTCATGATGAATTTGCAGAATCAATCAAATTTAAATTTTCTGGTTTAATGCCATGAATAAGTATATTACAACAAAATAACGGATTACTGTGGATGTGAGATGATGGATCATGAAGATGAACTTATTTACACTGATGGCAAAATGTCCACGTAAGTAAAATATGTAAGTTCAACAATAGAAATAGGGAAATAATGGTTTATGTTGAACTCATTAAATAGAAATACACACTGTATGTTTACAAACTTATTGTAGTAACATGAATATTATAGACATATTTAAAGGCTATACACAGCCATAAACACTTTTTAGAGTGAACATATAAACATAAATAAATGTATTTTTTGTTGTGGCATGTGACATAAACCAGAATAAATTTGCAACCTACACCTTGAGCTTCACATGTCAGGAATAGCCCTTTTTTTATTATTTTAAAAACAACTAAACATTTGAATAAAGTTAATTAACGTGTTTGAATTTAGATAAAGCATGCATGTATGAGAAGGTAATGAACAGAAACTTTATCAGACAGATCATTTAAGAATAGTAACATATAACATAACATTAATATGTCATTATTATTAATTTAGTATGAAATCAGACCTTGTTGCATTATTCCGACCGACCATACGGCTGTGTGACATTCCATCAATACGTGATGTCGATTAAAAGCGATGCTTGGGTGAGCGAGGATGTTCTATTTGGCAGATACATTTGTCCTTGATTCATCCTGTCCTTGTTTCCTTTCCCTTCCTTCCTCATAGGGAAGAAGTCACATCATTTGCTGAATGGAGTTCAGCTATCAAAACTCAAAACAAGTCCGAGACAAAGTTTAAGAGATGTATGAATCTGGGTTTGGTTATAAAACATATCGTACACTTTGTACATCCTACAGAGAGAGACATTAAAGCCATTGTTTAAAAAAAACCCCAAAAGAATATGGCAGAACTGTATCTCCACCAAAGTGAGTAAAGAGGGGATTAGTCAGAGACACAACCAAGAAGCCAAGGGTGACTCAGATAGGGGAAGCTGTTCATAGGGTGGGCTTAGCCTGGACACTTCACAAAGCTAACAGTAGAGTGGAAAGCCATTCTTGGAACAAAGCTTGATAAATTCCCAATTGGGAACTCAATAAACAAATGGAAAGAGAGCCTCTGGTTTGATGAGACCAAAAATCAACTTCTTGGCACAAAGTACTACATTTGAAAACCCAAGACTGCTTATCACTCTGGGGACACCACCCCCACTGTGAAGCATGGTGGTGGTAGTATCAAGCTCAGTGGATGCTTTGAAACAACAGGGAAACTGGTCAGGGTTGAAGGCAGTGTTGTAGAACTCAAGACCAGTCTCAAGGGCACTTTTTGAAAGTCTCTGTCTTATTTCGGAATTGACCGCATTGTTATTCAGTCTTGTCTCGGTCTCGGGATTTTATTTCAAAACCGGTCAAGACCACAACTGTGGGGATTTCATTAAACTCCCTGTGCATTGCCTGATTTATTTGTTAACATCATTACTGTAATTGGATATAAAATTTCCTGCTTCAAATGGGACCGATAACATCATTCATTGCTAATTTGAAATTTAATGGCTGTCACCCCTCCCCTGCCCCTTAACACACAGTGGTCTGGTTCTGGTCTTGACTTGATCTCAATACACTTTGGTCTTGTTCATGACTTGGTCTCAGTGGTCTTGACTACAACACTAGTTGAAGGTGAGATGGATGGAGCCAAATATATGGTGAGCCCAGAAGAAAACTTGCTTCAGTCTGCAGAAGACTTGCAAAAGGACAATGTAGTGGCCATTTGTCCAGAAAAACAAAATAAACAAAACATAATCAAAAGGCCACTGATGCACCATGGGGATGTGGTTTAACGCAGGCAAAAGAAGTTGAATGTCCATTCCATAGTATTGTATTTTGCCGTGATTTATTTCAAAATAATAAAACAAACAAAAGAACACAGAAAACCATGGCTGCTGCTACCTCTCTTGCGCTGGTAAAAAAACCATAGGCCCACCCCGGTGCATGCTGGTCCTCAATGTGCCTACCTACTCAAATAACCTCAAATGTCCACAGTGTTAACCAATTACCAAAAATTAACCAAAATATAAACCATACAAATCTAAATATACTAAACAAATAATTAACTAACAAAAATATTAGCAAAATCTAATCTAAATAAAGCAAACACTTAATCAAACAAACAAAATTACTCATAATTAATAAATTTAATTTTCACAACAAAAACTAAACCTTACAAAACTAACAATTAGGTCCTACACTTCGGCCCCTAATTGTGCATAATATCACAATTAAAGATACCCACAAAAAAGGAGCTATTTCTGAAACTACAACTATGAAACAGACCTATTCTATGTGTCATGTAGTAACCCTGCATAAATTGTCTTCTTAATGAACCTGCAAAATGAAGCACAGGTTAATTAGAGAAAAAAGAAAAAAAAAGAGGTAGAGAAAGAGAGAGTCATGACGTTAAACTGCTGCTTCCAGTAGTAGACAGAGCTTCGTCACAGGCCTCTCCAGAATACTGGTCCTTGTTTGAAGGCGCACAGTGTGTACCAGGCCCTTTGCATCTGGTCTGATATCCAAAACTTTCCCCATGATCCAAGAGCCTCTTGGAGCCGAGGCATCCGAGACAAGAACAATGTCTCCAGGAGTGAGGCTTCTCCTTGGCCTTGTCCATTTTTGTATCTCCTACATCATAAGTAGATACTCAGAAATCCATCTCTTCCAAAATAACTCAGCAATATACTGTACTTGCTTCCACCTTTTCCTTATGTACAGATCATTTTGGTCAAACAGTCCTGGTGGCATGATTGGTTTTCCTTTCAACATTAAAATGTGATTTGGTGTGAGAGCTTCTAAGTCATCTGGGTCATTTGAGACCTTTGTGATGGGTCTGTCGTTTAGTATTGCCTCAACCTCACAGAAAATGGTCTGGAGCCCTTCATCATACAGAGTTTGTTTTTTAAGTACTGAGGTGAGAACACTCTTCACTGAACGAATCAGACGCTCCCAGTTACCACCTTGATGGGAAGCTGCTGGTGTGTTGAAGCTCCACTTTATGCCATCCTGAACAAAAGCCCTTTGAATTTTGCTATGATTCAGAACAGCCAGACTTTCCTTCAGCTCCCGGTTGGCTCCAACAAAATTTGTGCCATTATCAGATCTGATAGCTGAGACTGGACCTCTTCTACAGATAAACCTCCAAATTGCATTTATACCGGAGTCTGTATCCAGTGTATAAGCCACTTCCAGATGCACAGCACGGCTGGTCAGACATGTAAACAGCACTCCATATCTTTTAAGAAGACTTCTGCCTCTTTTAACATCAATGGGGCCAAAATAATCAATTCCTACATTTGTGAAAGGGGCCTTTTCAGGCAACACCCTCTCCTCCGGTAAGTCAGCCATTTTCTGCTCGATCAGCTTTCCTCTGTTGCATCTGCATACAATACGGTCTGATATTACCTTCCTGGCAGCAGAGTTTGCATTAGTGATCCAGTATTTTTGCCATAACCTAGACAACATGTGATTTTTCCCTGCATGTCCCAGTTGATTATGAATATGGCACAAAATGAGTGTGGATACATGCATGTCTTTAGAAAGAATCACTGGATGTTTGGATTCTACTGGCAATACTGCTTTATTCAACCGACCACCAACTCTGAGGATTTCATCATCCAACACTGGATCCAGTTTGTACAGTGGGCTTTCTTTGGAGATGGTTTTAAAGCCATTCTTGAGTGAAGCAATTTCAGCTTTAAACTTGTGTGTTTGTGCATACAGAATGATGGACTCTTCTGCTTTCACAAGATCTTCAGGAGTCAGACTTTGTCCTTTGAGTGTGACTTTAAAGTTCTGAACTTTCCTGTCCACTTCATGTTCTTTATTAAGGCCTGCAGAAGCACAAAACTCCTTCCTCTTCTGTGCCAATGTCATAAGAACTACAACCCCGATTCCAAAAAAGTTGGGACAAAATACATCTCATTCATTATCTCATCTCATTATCTCTAGCCGCTTTATCCTTCTACAGGGTCGCAGGCAAGCTGGAGCCTATCCCAGCTGACTACAGGCGAAAGGCGGGGTTCACCCTGGACAAGTCGCCAGGTCATCACAGGGCTGACACATAGACACAGACAACCATTCACACTCACATTCACACCTACGCTCAATTTAGAGTCACCAGTTAACCTAACCTGCATGTCTTTGGACTGTGGGGGAAACCGGAGCACCCGGAGGAAACCCACGCGGACACGGGGAGAACATGCAAACTCCACACAGAAAGGCCCTCGCCGGCCCCGGGGCTCGAACCCAGGACCTTCTTGCTGTGAGGCGACAGCGCTAACCACTACACCACCGTGCCGCCGGATAAAATACAAATTGTAAATAAAAACGGAATGCAATAATTTACAAATCTCAAAAACTGATATTGTATTCATAGTAGAACATAGACAACATATCAAATGTCAAAAGTGAGACATTTTGAAATTTCATGCCAAATATTGGCTCATTTGAAATTTCATGACAGCAACACATCTCAAAAAAGTTGGGACAGGGGCAATAAGAGGCTGGAAAAGTTAAAGGGACAAAAAAGGAACAGCTGGAGGACCAAATTGCAACTCATTAGGTCAATTGGCAATAGGTCATTAACATGACTGGGTATAAAAAGAGCATCTTGGAGTGGCAGCGGCTCTCAGAAGTAAAGATGGGAAGAGGATCACCAATCCCCCTAATTCTGCGCCGACAAATAGTGCAGCAATATCAGAAAGGAGTTCGACAGTGTAAAATTGCAAAGAGTTTGAACATATCATCATCTACAGTGCATAATATCATCAAAAGATTCAGAGAATCTGGAAGAATCTCTGTGCGTAAGGGTCAAGGCCGGAAAACCATACCGGGTGCCCGTGATCTTCGGGCCCTTAGACGGCACTGCATCACATACAGGCATGCTTCTGTATTGGAAATCACAAAATGGGCTCAGGAATATTTCCAGAGAACATTATCTGTGAACACAATTCACCGTGCCATCCGCCGTTGCCAGCTAAAACTCTATAGTTCAAAGAAGAAGCCGTATCTAAACACGATCCAGAAGCGTAGACGTCTTCTCTGGGCCAAGGCTCATTTAAAATGGACTGTGGCAAAGTGGAAAACTGTTCTGTGGTCAGACGAATCAAAATGTGAAGTTCTTTATGGAAACCAGGGACGCCGTGTCATTCGGACTAAAGAGGAGAAGGACGACCCAAGTTGTTATCAGCGCTCAGTTCAGAAGCCTGCATCTCTGATGGTATGGGGTTGCATTAGTGCGTGTGGCATGGGCAGCTTACACATCTGGAAAGACACCATCAATGCTGAAAGGTATATCCAGGTTCTAGAGCAGGGGTGGGCAATTATTTTTTCCATGGGGCCACATGAGAAACAGAAAATTTTGTGGAGGGCCGGACCAAAAGGCTGAACTAAATTCTGCATAATATTAATTGTATTTCTTTATATAAAGCAGTAAATAACATTGTTTTTACAAGCTGCTAAGACTGGTAAGAGTATGGAAAAAACGAGGTTGCCTTACAAAAAATGTAATTTATTCAGTCAAATTTCCCAAAACAATGGTTAACAAAATGTGAACGTTTGTACTTTTTTTTTCAGTCACATTCACCCCAAAACACAATAAAGACATCACAATATTGTCTTTCTACTCCAAATATCAAGCAAGATACATCATATTGTAATAATGATGCCCACATTTGTAGTCTAATCACCTCATTTGATGTTTTTCAGTTTTTTATTTGTTCAGTGAGAGAAATCTAGTCTCTGTTGGTCTTTAACGAGTGCATCAGAGTCAGGTTGAATGTCTGAGGTGGAGATGCGAAGCACAGCTGACAGATGATCATCAGTCGATTCGGTGTAGGTATCAGATCTACAGATCGGCTCGGGCTCCGGCGCCTGCTGGTGACGTCACACTATGTGATTGGCTGGACCGTTTGAAGGATGACGTACAAGTTTGTGGTTGGTCTGGACAAATTACGGAAGTAGTTATCGCGGGATTAGGTTTCATGGGTTTTCATTTCATGTTCATGTCGCGTGCATTGTGTTTTTGTTGAACACAACTTCAAAATAAAAGCAATGTACATTCAGTCCATGCATGAGGTAAAATTAGAAAATACGTTTACTTTGTAATTTCTAATTAACCTTATGCGGGCCGGTCAGAATGAACCAAAGGGCTGGATGCGGCCCGCGGGCCGTAAAATGCCCAGGTCTGGTGTAGACATAACGGGGGAAAATTGCCCCCCCTGAAAAAAAATTCATGAGCCGCCCTGTTTGAAGGTCAGTATTTCATATCAAATTGGAAAAGTTTGAACGGCGCTGAAGTGCGGTAGGTCATCATTACGCACACTTTACGCATAGTTGTTAGCGGCTTCCATTCATAAAATTACCCGACTTCACAGTGTGGTGTCTTTGTGTGATGAATTGGATCTGATCAGCCAATAGTCATATTGTTTTGCTACTTTTATCTGCATTTTTTTTGGCCATTGTGGATTTTGATTGCTGCGCAACAAGTAGTTTTGGAAAAATCGTTTAAATGTCTGATGATACGGCGAAAGAGGCTGAAATATTGTCAACCAAAAGGAACATTAAACTCACTTCTAAAGGATTCTGCTTCTATACAGAAATGTGCCAAGAAAACAGGAGTGTAAAATGCAAACAAGCAAAAAAGTCTGTGGAAAAAAATCACTGTGTTAATGGGATCAAATGAAAGTGTTAATTCAGTGAACTCTGAGCTTGCAAAGCTTATTCAGTGTTGTCAAGACGCAAATGAGCTGCATGAATCTTTAATAAACTTACTGTACCTTTGCCACAAGATGAAATTAAAAGACAATGTGAATACTTCAAGGCACAGATGATCAAGTTGAATGATTTCACTGAAACGGTACAACACTGGCTTTCCAAACTAGGTCATCCATACGTATATTCAGTTACTGAATCTCCTGATGATCAAGGTGTCGCAGATGAAATAAATCCTGATGATAGTGCTTCCAATGTGTCAAGTGTCAAATCAAGCTCTGTAAACCTCATTCCCAGTTATCTCGGACCTCCTTGACAGTTTCAGCACACATTAAAGCCCAGGCCGAAAAGGCAGCTCTGATGGAGCGTGTTGCTGCGCTAAAAAAGAAACATTTAATTGAAGATAAAGAGGAAAAGCTAAAGAGAGAAAAGGAACAACTGGAACTTGAAACTGAGCTGGCTGCAACAAATGCAAAACTTAATGTTCTGGAGATTAATTCATCTGAATGTGGTTCAGAACGATCAGACGGCATGAACTCTTATTTTGAAAGGAACAATTCTCAAAGAGCAAGTGCATTAAATCCTGATGCTGACATGTTTGTACCACCAGGGCCGTTGACAGCTTTGGCTGGGCCCGGGACAAAATAATCTGAGTGCCCCCCCCCCCCCCCCCACACACACACACAAATAATCTGAGTGCCCCCCCCCCCCCCCCACACACACACATACGCGCGCACACACATCGCCACACAGCAACCACCCACACCCAACCCCTCTTTTCACAGTCTCCATTCACTCCAACCCTTAAATAACAGGTATTCCAAGCCCATTATAACAGTCAACCATTTTATTTCAACATTTCTACATATTTACAGTTTGAACATTTCCTTAGTCTGCAACTATTCAGGTGCGAAATGCAATGCGCCGGACTTTTGCTGTGGCAAAGTCGTCAATAAGGTCATTGAAGTCCAGCTTCTTTGCAAGTTTGCGCTCTATAGAGAGCATAGCCAGCCCATTGAGCCTCTCCTGTGACATGTTTGAGCGCAGGTAGTTGATAAACCAAAATGATTGTTTACGGGATGGAACTGGGCCTCAATGAGAACGGAGTTATGGCTTTCCCAAAATCTGAACATAGAAGCATCACCACTAGTGATGTGTACAGTGAGTTTTTCAGTGTATTTTTTTGTCTTGTTTTTCATAAATGTCCTTTCCGTACTCGATTTAGAATGTTACAAAAAAAATTGACACCCTCCCAACCACGTAACATTAGCCTATCTGACCTGGGGGCTGACACGTTTATTACGGATAAACCAAAAGGATTACAACGTTCCCTGGATATAGAACTGGACCGAGAAGATTTCAAAATCTTAACGTGTAAGCAGCAACAATAAAACAGAGGTTGTTTTATTCATTTAGGGCTTATTAGGCTACTTTCATTAATTGCGCTTTTCATACAGGCCTATCATTTTTCACTTGAGCAAGGGAATTGTTTGAAGAGTATCCAGTCTAAGCGAAAGTTTAATGTTTTGCAACAGACTAACCTCAAAACACCCCATTTATAGCCCATTTGTTACATTAAACTCTATCTAGCTGGCAATTTCACATGCCGTCGTATCTACACGGGATGATTTCCAACAAAATAAGGTTTAATTAACAAGAGGCAGCGTTCCACGGGCTTTCAGCTAACCGGAGTCCAGCTCAGTGCAGCTCAGCAAGCGTGCCTAAAACATTTGGATATGATTGCGGGCCAATGTGCTATTCTTTGCTTCATTGAGATATATGCAACACAGTGTTATTAAACCGATATGTTTATGAAATAATTCAATGCCCTGTGCATTTCAGTGTTCACTCAGTGTACCCTGCTATCCCCTACTTTATAATTATGAATGGCGCATCGCGTGCGCTGGGGTTACATTACGGGGCTGGAAAAAAGTTATCTGTGTCTTACCTGGCTCAGCTGCCCCACTGCCTTCACCACCTGCTGCATCATCTGAATCTTTTCTAAAATATCTATGCAGTGAGCCCCTGAGGCTCTTGGCTTCTTCATCTCTTTTTCTCTTTTCTTTTCTTTGCTCCTGACTTGTGCATGTTGGCAAACGGGCTCGCATGCTTATTGTCGAAGCGTTATGATGGAATAGTGCCATGTTATTTGGCGCCTTAATCAAAGACCAATCCATTTCTGCATTAGGGGTGGTAGGTGGGTTCTTGAATCTATTTTCGAAGACAATAAAGGCAAAAGAACCAGAAATCATTCATTGAATGCAAATATAGCACATTTTTCTCCCCCAAATCAACACATTTTGAAATGAAACAGAATGATTAATGACATCTTCATGAGGGACCAGTTCTGGGCCCCCCCTCATGCCTGGGCCCGGGACAAAATACCCGGTTGTCCCCCCCTGTTGACGGCCCTGTGTACCACTAACTCTGGATGAAAAGGTGAATGTTACTGATGTGTCTGTCATACCTCAACCACAAGTTGTTAGGCCTAAACAAAGCAGAGAAACACAGATGGATGAGATGTTTTTCAATGTTAATGAACCAGTTCAAGTTTCGTCAACTGCTAATCAAAATCAAGCAGGACTGGTACACCCTCAGTATCAAGCTCCGACAAACAGCTCTCAGGATGAGATTGTAAACATTATGCAGAGACAAAATGACATCGCCGCTCTGCTGGTCCAGCAAGATCTAAGCTCTGTACTTCCATCAGGAAGTATCCCTGTGTTCGATGGAGACCCTCTTCACTACAGGTCTTTCATTAGAGCTTTTGAAAACAGAGTGGAGGAGAAAACATCTAACTGGAGTGATCGTTTGCACTTTCTTGAGCAATACACCAGGGGAGAACCAAGGAACTTAGTGCACAGTTGTCAACACTTGCCTTCAGAGCTTGGATACAAAAAAGACAAAATTCTTCTTGCAGAACATTTTGGAAATGAATACAAATTTGCAAGTGCTTATATGGAAAAGATTCTTAATTGGACACTTGTTAAAAGTGAGGATGTTAAAGCACTACAGTCATTCTCTCTGTTTCTGCGAGGATGTTCAAATCTAACAGAGCAAATGACACAAATGAAAGAGCTGGATTTACCCTCTAACATGAGAAGCATCGTCATGAAACTTCCTTACAAGTTAAGGGAAAGATGGAGGAGTGTTGCTTGTGATCTACTTGAGAATAATGGTCAGAGAGCACAGTTTGTTGATCTTGTTACTTTTATTGAAAAGCAAGTCAAAATTGCCTCAGATCCACTTTTTGACAACATTCAAGACTCACCACTCATCAAATCCAAATCCTCCAAGCCCAGTCATTTCATGTAAAAGAAGGAGGAAAGCAGTTTTGCTACGAATGTCACCACAATAAAGGAAGGAGACATAACTCAGTGTACAAGAAACAAAGTCAAGTCTTCCTCAATTTACAGTTGTCTGTTTTGTTTACAAAGTAGTCACTCACTGGATTACTGCTCTCAGTTTAAAATTAAATTACACTGGGATAAGATTAATTTCATCAAGGAAAAAGGAATATGTTTTGGTTGCCTGAAAGTAGGCCACACAAGCAAAGGCTGTAGGAGTCATTTGGATTGCAATGTGTGTAACCAAAAGCATCCAGGAATCCTTCATATCGAGCGGCAGGATAAAGGCACATCCTCCAAACAATCACAACAGTCTGTGAGCGCTCCAAGTGTTGCTACTGTAATGTCACAGACCTGTGGCCATATTGGGGCCGGTTCTAAAGATGATTCTATCTTTTCTGTTGTTGCAGTTAAAGTTAAGAGCCACAAGAGTGACAAAACTGTGCAGACATATGCTTTTTTGGATCCAGAAAGCTCAGGAACATTTTGCACAGAGAATCTGGCAAGAAAATTAAACTTGAGTGGTAAAAAGGCAAGTTTTTTGATGAGAACAATGGGGCAAAAGAAAATTGTAAATGCTCATATTCTGTCAGGTTTTGAAGTCTGGTGTGGACATGAATGATTACATCCAGTTTTAACACAGAGATTCATGCCTGTTTCCTCACTCAATGTCCCCCGACAAGAGGATCTTGTTCAGTGGTCTTATCTGAAGGATGTAAAGGTCCATGACATTGATGCAGATGTAGACCTCCTAATTGGAACTGATGCCCCCAAAGTAATGGAGCCTTGGGAGGTAATAAACAGCCAGGATGAAGGACCCTATGCAGTAAGAACCAGGGTCAGTTGGGTCATTAATGGTCCACTTCATGGTACAAGCAGTAGGAGTAAGAGTAGCTGCCCTGTTGTAACAGCCAACCAAATATCTGTTGAACACCTTCAAGACATGCTGATTCAACAATATAATCATGACTTTAATGAGAGATCATCTGAGGAGCAGACTGAAATGTCCAGAGAAGATGTCAAGTTCATGAATGTTGTAAGCAGCACAGCAGAAATGATTGAAGGTCATTATTGTATTGATTTACCTTTCCAACAGGAAGATTATATCCTGCCAATTAATCTCTGTGTAGCAGAACAGCGCCTCCAAAGCCTGAAAAGAAAATTTGACAGGAACAGCACATTTAAGGAGGAATATGCTGCATTCTTAAATTACATGATTACTCAAGGATATACAGAGATGGTTCTTGCTGACCAACTAAAACAAAGTGATGGAAAGGTGTGGTATATTCCCCATCATGGAGTTTATCATCCCAGAAAAGGCAAGCTGAGAGTTGTTTTTAACTGTGGAGCAACATATAAAGGGACATCACTGAACTGCCAACTCTTGCAGGGACCTGATCTGACCAACACTCTCATTGGAGTTCTCATTTGATTTAGGCAAGAACCTGTAGCAGTAATGGCAGACATCAAAGCCATGTTTCACCAAGTACATGTCCCAGATAAGCACATCAACTTTCTCTGCTTCCTCTGGTGGCCAGATGGTGACATTGCACAGCCTCCACAGGAATATTGCATGAGAGTTCATCTGTTTAGTGCTGTATCCTCACCAAGTTGTGCAAATTATGCTCTGAGGAGAACAGCAGAAGATAATGCACAGCATTTCCCACTTGAAGTGATCAATACAGTGAAACATAATTTTTACATGGATGACTGCTTGAAAGCTATGGCTTCAGAGGAAGAAGCTGTACAAATGATCAAGGATTTGACTGCTCTCTGTAAGAAAGGAGGATTTATTCTTTCAAAATGGATCAGCAACAACCGTACAGTACTGCTGTCAATCACAGAGGAAAGGAGCGCAAATAAAATGATGGAGCTGGATTTGGATGCAGATCAACTTCCAACAAAGCGAGCACTTGGACTTAACAGTGGTGCATTGGTACTGACATGTTTAAGTTCAAGACCTCAGTTCGAGAACAACCACAGACTAGAAGAGGCATTCTTTCAGTGGTTAGCTTTCTTTATGACCCTTTGGGATTTTTAGCCCCATTCAGTATGCCAGCCAAACTGTTGCTGCAGGAGCTCTGTAAGAGAAACCTAAAGTGGGATGAAGTCATTCCCCATTCCCTCTCTAAGCAGTGGTCTCAATGGCTGCAAGACCTTCAAAAAATGGCTGAGTTCAAAGTGGAATGCTGTATTAAACCCAGAGACTTTGGAACACCTGTTTCAGCACAGCTTCACCACTTTTCTGATGCCAGTTAAGTTAGATATGGAACTGTGTCTTACTTGAGACTGGAAAAGGATCACCAGATACATGTGGCATTTCTCTTGGGAAAGGCTAGAATTGCTCCTCTCAAGCAGACTATGATCCCAAGATTGGAACTCACAGCTGCAGTTCTTACTGTTCGAATTTATAAAATGCTGTGGAAGGAGTTGCAACTTATGCTGGAGAAGTCAGTTTTCTGGACAGACAGCACAACAGTCCTTAAATACATAGCAAACGAGACCAGACGATTCCACACTTTTTTGTGGCAAACAGAACTTCTGTCATCAGAGAAGCTACAGATATTGAGCAGTGGAGATATGTGGGTTCGAAAGAGAATCCAGCAGATGAAGCGTCAAGAGGAATGAAAGCTCAGGATTTCCTGAAAGGTAGGAAATGGTTAAATGGACCTGAGTTTCTCTCCAAATCAGAGGAGGAATGGCCTAATCTGAAAGAGGATCTTGATGTGGTTTTTGCTGATGACCCAGAGGTCAAAAAGGACTTGACAGTGAACACTGTTGTCAAGGATGTGGAAAACGCCACCAGCCAGCTGATCCATTATTTTTCATCTTGGATTAAGTTAAAAACATCTGTGGCCTGGGTTTTAAAAATCAAAGTACAACCCCGATTCCAAAAAAGTTGGGACAAAGTACAAATTGTAAATAAAAACAGAATGCAATGATGTGGAAGTTTCAAATTTCCATATTTTATTCAGAATAGAACATAGATGACATATCAAATGTTTAAAGTGAGAAAATGTATCATTTAAAGAGAAAAATTAGGTGATTTTAAATTTCATGACAACACATCTCAAAAAAGTTGGGACAAGGCCATGTTTCCCACTGTGAGACATCCCCTTTTCTCTTTACAACAGTCTGTAAACGTCTGGGGACTGAGGAGACAAGTTGCTCACGTTTAGGGATAGGAATGTTAACCCATTCTTGTCTAATGTAGGATTCTAGTTGCTCAACTGTCTTAGGTCTTTTTTGTCGTATCTTCCGTTTTATGATGCGCCAAATGTTTTCTATGGGTGAAAGATCTGGACTGCAGGCTGGCCAGTTCAGTACCCGGACCCTTCTTTTACGCAGCCATGATGCTGTAATTGATGCAGTATGTGGTTTGGCATTGTCATGTTGGAAAATGCAAGGTCTTCCCTGAAAGAGACGTCGTCTGGATGGGAGCATATGTTGCTCTAGATTAACTGCTCTGGGTATGTTGTACAGTGGTGCTTGAAAGTTTGTGAACCCTTTAGAATGTTCTATATTTCTGCATAAAAATGACCTAAAACAACATCAGATTTTCACACAAGTCCTAAAAGTAGATAAAGTGAACCCAGTTAAACAAATGAGACAAAAAATATTACACTTGGCCATTTATTTATTGAGGAAAATGATCCAATATTACATATCTGTGAGTGGCAAAAGTATGTGAAACTTTGCTTTCAGTATCTGGTGTGACCCCCTTGTGCAGCAATAACTGCAAATAAACATTTGCGGTAACTGTTGATCAGTCCTGCACACCGGCTTGGAGGAATTTTAGCCCGTTCCTCCATACAGAACAGCTTCAACTCTGGGATGTTGGTGGGTTTCCTCACATGAACTGCTCGCTTCAGGTCCTTCCACAACATTTCCATTGGATTAAGGTCAGGACTTTGACTTGGCCATTCCAAAACATTCACTTTATTCTTCTTTAACCATTCTTTGGTAGAACGACTTGTGTGCTTAGGGTCGTTGTCTTGCTGCATGACCCACCTTCTCTTGAGATTCAGTTCATGGACAGATGTCCTGACATTTTCCTTTAGAATTCGCTGGTATAATTCAGAATTCATTGTTCCATCAATGATGGCAAGCTGTCCTGGCTCAGATGCAGCAAAACAGGCCCAAACCATGGTACTACCACCACCATGTTTCACAGATGGGATAAGGTTCTTATGCTGGAATGCACTGTTTTCCATTCTCCAAACATAATGCTTCTCATTGAAAGCAAAAAGTTCTATTTTGGTCTCATCTGTTCACAAAACATTTTTCCAATGGCCTTCTAGCTTGTCCATGTGATCTTTAGCAAACTGCAGACGAGCAGCAATGTTCTTTTTGGAGAGCAGTGGCTTTCTCCTTGCAACCCTGCCATGCACACCATTGTTGTTCAGTGTTCTCCTGATGGTGGACTCATGAACATTAACATTAGCCAATGTGAGAGAGGCCTTCAGTTGCTTAGAAGTTACCCTGGGGTCCTTTGTGACCTCACCGACTATTACACACCTTGCTCTTGGAGTAATCTTTGTTGGTTGACCACTCCTGGGGAGGGTAACAATGGTCTTGAATTTCCTCCACACTGAAAAAAATGGCCTGTTAAATTAACACAAAAAAATCTTGTACATCGGTTGCACTTATTAAAATCATATCATATTAAAATCATAACCTGCCCAGGGACTGCAGGCGGAAAGTAGCAATCTGCTATAACCTGGCACAAAGCATATTATCTTGTTGTACAAGATTAATGTTTTTTTTTGTGCATTGTCCCTGATATGAAATAAATTACAATTACAATATCCACTAAGACCAATTAAGTCATGTTCAGTCAAACAGAACATGACTTAATTGGTCTTAGTGGATATGATTTTAATAAGTGCAACCGATGTACAAGATTTTTTTTTGTGTTAATTTAACAGCCCATTTTTTTCAGTGCATTTGTACACAATCTGTCTGACTGTGGATTGGTGGAGTCCAAACTCTTTAGAGATGGTTTTGTAACCTTTTCCAGCCTGATGAGCATCAACAACGCTTTTTCTGAGGTCCTCAGAAATCTCCTTTGTTCGTGCCATGATACACTTCCACAAACATGTGTTGTGAAGATCAGACTTTGATAGATCCCTGTTCTTTAAATAAAACAGGGTGCCCACTCACACCTGATTGTCATCCCATTGATTGAAAACACCTGACTCTAATTTCACCTTCAAATTAACTGCTAATCCTAGAGGTTCACATACTTTTGCCACTCACAGATATGTAATATTGGATCATTTTCCTCAATAAATAAATGACCAAGTATGATATTTTTGTCTCATATGTTTAACTGGGTTCTCTTTATCTACTTTTAGGACTTGTGTGAAAATCTGATGATGTTTTAGGTCATATTTATGCAGAAATATAGAAAATTCTAAAGGGTTCACAAACTTTCAAGTGCCACTATATGTCACTCTGGATAACAGTGTCTGCTAAACACCTGTAATGTAATCACTGAGAAGATTCCAGCCAGTGTGTTCATCCAGGTTTTTGAACCTTTGTATCACAATACAGAGCACATTTTGCACCTGTGTTCGACTTCTTGTGGAACTCAAATGGTGAAAACCCTAATTATCTTCAATTCCAGACTTTAATTAAGTTTAATTGGAACATTGCAAGTTGTTTTGGATTAATTGGAAGTCATTTGATTAAAGATGTAATTAAAGACTATTATATTTTGCAGTGTGGCAAATGAAACCAGTCAGAACCTCATAGGTGATGTGTAGTCGTTGATGTTTTTCACCAGTCATTTTCTCAGCTGTGATGATGGTGGGTTGTGTTTCTCTGAACTGTATGAACTAACGCACTTTTTTTTTTAACCACAAATGAGCATAAAGCAAAAGTAATTTCAGCATTTCCTGCCCAAGGATAGACATTCAAACCTCCTTCATTTCAGCTGCACAGTAAAGGAAGACAGTCACAGAGGTAAGAGTGCATTCTTACAGTTTTATTATTTTTAACACAACACATTCTACAAACAGTTATTTTTTGGCCGGTTATTTTTACTCAAGTTTTTTGTCACTGTAATTTTACATTTTTAAAATAAACGCTTTTTTTTTAAATATAGGCTAATTAAGGCTAATTATGACTTACAGATTTACACTGTTCCTTTTACAACAACTCTAAAGATAACTGTATCTGACACATTTTTACTGTTGGATATTTTTTGAGTTTATGCTACACACATCAGCTACTCATTTTCACTTGATAATTTTATTATACTGTATATAATACTGTTGACTGTCAGAAACAGGTACTGTATTGTTTAACAAATTTTTTGATTAAGGTCCTCTAACCCAGGGGTTCCCAATTTTTTTAGCAAATGAGCCAGGATGGAAATTTTGAATATCCTTCACGTCTTGATCATTCTATTTTTATTTTTATTCCAGATTTCTTTTATAAAACTTGCAAATCTATATTAAATAACTAATATTTTGGTCTTGACTTCTGTTTTTCCACTGAGTCAGAATCACCGGAAGGTTTTTGAAGAATTAACGGAGGTAGATGAATGGAGAAATTTTGATTTTATTGTTGAACTCCTAACTCATGCAGTGTCAGGATGGTGGCTAAAATAGCATGGTGACTAACCAAAAGTTTAACAGGTTTACAGTGGAAGTACCAGTAATGTGACAAGTGTTTGTTAGTCCCATAAAAACTAGTTTAGCACCTTTTTCTCAAAGTGTGTCGATTGAAATTACCTAAATCGTGACTGTGGGGAAACGCTGTCCAATGCTTAACATAATGAAATGTAATCATTTTGTGGCATTTTACATTAAAACTTGAAAAGAGTGACTGTTAAAAAGGTTGAACATCTTGGCTCTGCTCTGCAGGCACAATGTCTCTGGATCGCAACTTCAGCAGGAACTTATCTCACAGCAACAATGATACTTGTGAGATCCAGGATGGAGTCCTGTCACTCTTCTTGCCCATCAGCTACAGCATCATTTGCTGTTTCGGGCTCCTCAGCAACACCATCAGCGTCTTTGTTTTCTTCATACGACCCCATGCTGATAGCTCCACGGCGGTGTATATGCGTCATCTGACGCTGGCCGACTCGCTCTTGGTCCTGTGTTTGCCAGTGAGGATCTACTTCCATTACAAAGAAGGACCTTTCTTCCTGTGTAAAGTGGTGGGTGTTTTCTTCTACATCAACATGTATGCCAGCATCTCCTTCCTCAGCCTGATCAGCCTGGACCGCTACCTGAAGATTGTCAAGCCAGTCTGGGTCTTCCGTATCCAGAAGGTGCTGTGGAGCCGCATAGCCAGCTACATCATCTGGGCTCTTCTTTTCTTTGGAACAGGTCTGTTCTTTGTTAGTAACAAGCAGAGCAACCCATGCGACAGAATCTGCTTCCATTTCCATGATAAGGGGTTGTTAGCTGGTAGCATGAACCTAATCGTGGTGGCCTTTTTTGGTTGCTTGTTCCTGATCTTCGTCATTTTCTACATGAAGATTGCACTGAAGCTCAGAACTGTGGAGATGGGAAAAGGCGACCCGGGCGCACAAAACCGCAAGAAGCGACTTGTGCTGAAAACTTTCTTGGTGCCTGTTATCTTCACGCTGTGCTTCCTGCCGTATCATTTGGTCAGAGTGCCGTATGTTCTGGCCCAGATGAATGTGATCAAAGATCTGCAGAGCAAGCAGCTGTTGCACACCTGGAATGAAATCACCCTGCTTCTATCTGCGCTCAACAGCTGCCTGGACCCTATAATTTATTACTTTTTGTCCAGCATATACAGGAAAACAATCCTATGTGCCATCCAGGGCAAGTTTAAAACCATGTATGACCTAAACAGAAGACGAATTAGCATTAATCGATCAATTACGGAAATTTAGCTCAAAGGACTTATTTGAGTTGGACATACTGTTGAGGAGATATTTATGACATTTTTGCAGAGACTGTACAGTATATACCGGATTGTAAAGATGATGTTGTGTTTTTGTAGCAGATAGATCCTATTACTCATCGACTAATGCAAGCTTTCTCTATGATTCAGATATCTGACCTTTTTAAATGCCTTAGATTTTCTTCTAAGCTTGTGAGGGTATCTGTATGATGTTTTTGAAAAGCCTCGTGTGTGTGTGTGTGTGTGTGTGTGTGTGTGTTAAACTGCACAAAATGTTGTGGTTGCTAGCTTATATTGTGTTAAATGTTAAAATGTTCATAATGATGCTACATCATTTATGTTGAAAGCATCTTCTGAACAACAGGTGATCAGGGAATTTCCCACTGAACACAACCTGCTTGATCTTCGTGCTGAATTTTTTTTTTAGATTGTGTTTTTTCCTGTGGATGAACAGTACTGTAGGTGAAGGGATGTTCCTATTTCTACTGTGTTGACCTGTTTATGTAAATTTCTGTAGAAACATGTATATGAAATATTTATAGTAGATATTTTATATTAAATAAACATTGTTTTTTATATTCTTATTTTCAATTGTTTTTAAATGTTTACTTTATCATATGTTATAGTGAACAAAGTAATTTTAAAAAAATATAATTACAAAAAAAAATCAGAATAAAAAGTAGAATCTTGTAATTATTTCTGTGGTCATTTATTTTGGATGAAAATACTTCCTAAATGTAGATGTTTTAGATCTAGTTAAACAATTATATAAGCCTTTATGGAAAATATATATTTTGGTGACATGCTACATTAAGGTTTCTTTATTAAACATGAATTACTGCATTTATTTAACATAAACTATAAACTTTAACAACATATAAGAGATCTCATCTCATCTCATTATCTGTAGCCGCTTTATCCTGTTCTACAGGGTCGCAGGCGAGCTGGAGCCTATCCCAGCTGACTACGGGCGAAAGGCGGGGTACACCCTGGACAAGTCGCCAGGTCATCACAGGGCTGACACATAGACACAGACAACCATTCACACTCACATTCACACCTACGCTCAATTTAGAGTCACCAGTTAACCTAACCTGCATGTCTTTGGACTGTGGGGGAAACCGGAGCACCCGGAGGAAACCCACGCGGACACGGGGAGAACATGCAAACTCCGCACAGAAAGGCCCTCGCCGGCCACGGGGCTCGAACCCGGACCTTCTTGCTGTGAGGCGACAGCGCTAACCACTACACCACCGTGCCGCCTGCATATAAGAGATCAATTAACATTTTATTATCTGTTTATTAATTTTATAAAGGTTATTCACTAAGTATTAGTCTTTATTCTGAAAGCTCTTCATAATTAATTCAAGCTCTGTTAAGTGAAAATTATTAATAATCACATTATTAATTGTCATTATGTGCAATAAAAACTTTTATTAAACCTTCGAGTGTCAATAACATCAACTTAAATTTGTATCTTATTAAACAATGTGTTCGACCTTTAGCTTCTAGCACCAAGTGACTGAAATTTGTGGCTTTAACAACAACTGAATAAGTTATTAATAGCTACTTTAAAATGTTTTTTACATTCAAAAGTAGATTAGTCATCATCATGAACTGGGTATAAAGACTAAAAGAGGCTAAAAAAGAATAAACCTTTCACAAGATTCTTGTAAATGTGAGCTTTATTCAATAAACAATTGAATTTAAATCAATTAATTCACCCTTTATATGTATGTGTTCCTGGAAACAAAATGCAATTAAGTAATAAATCAAAATATTATTTGAAGCAATACTATACAGTTTCTATTCTGATGATTATCAGTTTGATTAATTATTATTTGTTTTCATTTCGATTCATTATTTAAATAATATTGGCTGGCTTTTTTTCGTGGTCCATCAGATATATTCCATTCAGCTAGCATGATACCGAACGAGTCGAAGACAAGTAGCTGAGTGGAATATATCTGATAGACCATGAAAAAAAGCCATCCATTATTATTATTATTATTATTATTATTATTATTATTATTATTATACACTCTCTTTTCCAGTTTTTCGATGTCTGTTGGTATGTTATTCTCTTGTAAACAGAGGGGAACCATCAGGGCCTTCTAGGCTTTCAGAGAAGGCCCAAACATATCAGCATTCTCAAAGGCCAACATGAGCTTACCCATGAGTTGACGCCGTCAGCACAGCAGTAAAGTCACCTTCCAGCCGGTGTCGTGTTCATCAGTAGTGTTAGCGAATGCTAATAAAGCGGTCAAGCCAGTGCTATCAGACTTAAATATTACAATACTCAGACTTAAGTATTCATTTCCCTACGTAATTTACTTCATAGGGCGGCACGGTGGTGTAGTGGTTAGCGCTGTCGCCTCACAGCAAGAAGGTCCTGGGTTCGAGCCCCGGGGCCGGCGAGGGCCTTTCTGTGCGGAGTTTGCATGTTCTCCCCGTGTCCGCGTGGGTTTCCTCCGGGTGCTCCGGTTTCCCCCACAGTCCAAAGACATGCAGGTTAGGTTAACTGGTGACTCTAAATTGAGCGTAGGTGTGAATGTGAGTGTGAATGGTTGTCTGTGTCTATGTGTCAGCCCTGTGATGACCTGGCGACTTGTCCAGGGTGTACCCCGCCTTTCGCCCGTAGTCAGCTGGGATAGGCTCCAGCTCGCCTGCGACCCTGTAGAAGGATAAAGCGGCTAGAGATAATGAGATGAGATGAATTTACTTCATTACTTTTAAAATCAACATCGACAGCTACACACAATGGAGCAACCTGGCATCCTGCCACCAATCTCTTACAAAATCCTTTGTCCTATTGCTTTTTTGGTGTCTGGCTAAGGTTTGGCTGAGCTCAAGTCCCAGGTCTAATAGTGACAGCTCACCACTGCTTATAAATATGTGTGAAAAATATCTAATGAAGGTTTGGGAGCCTTTCGGGTGTTCAACGCATTTTTCTCTTTCCTGGCGAATACAGAAATGCTTGTGCGCATGCACAGCAGAAAATGCTCTCATTGGATATTCACATCAGCTTTGATGTGTTTTGTCATGTTGTCTTGACAACCATGCAATATCATAAACCATATTCAATGCTCATTCTAGATGTAATGTGTAGAGTGACGTAATACACATAGGATAAGCGATATGCTAATAATATTGCATGTTATCAAACCAAATGAATGAAACGCACTAGAAGGGAATAGAACACATTTTTATTCCATGGAAAAAGTGTCCTGTATGGATAATAATAACTAATATCACTATTTCTCATTTGGATACACACTATAACTGAATGAAGACACAAAATACATATATAAGTGTCAGATAACGGAATCCAGGGACACATGTTGGCCTGGGGGCATTTTGAGTTATTGACAGATTCAGAAAGTACAGTTTCTAAGCTTTCCAATGATGCCTTCCATGTGGAGATCTGACAATATTTGAAGAATGTGTGGCCTTTTGAAAGTGCATAACTCTTAAAACAGAAAAGGGAGAAAATCGCCCTCAAAGTTTTCCATCTCAGCTACTCTGGGTGTAGGGCGGGCACATAATGGTGCTCATCTGCATGACATTAAGGAAAGCCCTACCCCCTACGAGCTAGCACGATGCTACTTTCATGTAGACAAAGATCACCATGTCAATTTTCCTTCCATGCAAAGTATGCCCAAAACAATTATGAAGTACAAAAATAAGTCCTAAAGTATACTTTAACGTTTTGTGGTTGAAAAATTACTCACACCGTAAGAAAGAAAGATAGCACAATGACGACACAACTAACACAATGCTAGTTTCATGTCACAACTGGCCGTACGCGCTCCTACGGCCGGTCTACATGCAAAAAACGCAAGAAACACACGGAGGGCGTGCATGAAACGCACGAGAGCGCGCGTGTGATGTGCTGATTTTCGAGCCGCAGACCGGCTGCAGAGGTTCGTTGTCATGTCAAACAAACTCTACGGGCGCTTACGTTTTTTTCAGGTTGCAAGACAAACTTACGGCCAATGCGCGTCTTTCACCGTGAACAAAAAAAAAAAAAAACGCAGCGATTTGGGAAATGCCAAAAATCGTACGGCCAAAAAATCGTACGTCCGGTTGTGACCTAGGCTTAACCAAACCACAACACTCTCTGTTACATGCAAAAATAACCACACAGCCTTAGATTAATAAACTCACCCCATCAGAAAGAGAAACGTCGCCTTGCACACATCAATGCCTCCGATGGAAAGTAGTCCTAGAACGGTCCATGTATCATCCGATCATTCAAGTATTCCATTCAATCTGGAAAATGAGGTTGCGTTTTTTTTTGCTAGAAATGGTTATCTCTGATGTAAATACCATGTGTCTGTTTGCGTCGCGGTGTTTCAGCTCCTCTGCGCTCTGTTTAGCTTGCTCATTCCATAGTGAAATCACACGCCTGTATGCAGCTTAAGTAGCCATGAGCTCAGCTCGTATCATACAGCTGATTCGCGAAAAAAAAAAACAAAAGACTTAAATCTTCATGTGAATGGCCCATATGGTAATTTACCCACACCCCCCAGCAGGCTACAGTCCTGACAAAAACGAGACAATTTGCAACAAAAAATGTATGCTTTTCCAACAAAACAATCTATTATCTGAAATACTGATTGCATTCTTCAAGATCTCAACTTGCACATGACGGAAAAAAACAAAAATCACAAATTTCGAAAAAAAAAATGCTTCTTTTGCGATTATCTCGGATTCGTTTCGGCCGACATGTGTCCCTGGATTCGGTGAGGGGTCACTTGATTCCTTATGTGAAGATCCCATAATCACACATTATTCCTTCGCAATGATAAACACATCCTCGTTTGAGTCAACATCCTCGTTTGTTGCAATATTCCACTATTATTCCAAATATGGCAATATAATCAGAATTTCATGCAGACATATTCCAGCTTTATTCTGAATTTTGCATTTTCTGATTAAGACCTATGGGAAATGCTGATATTATTATATTATTTAGGAGCATTCTTTGGACAGCACATTCGGAATATGCATCTCAGTTGAGGTTTTTATTGCAGTTTGCGACGCACGGCCTCTCACCTGATTACGATCAGCTCTGTGTGTTTTATACAAATCAACTAGACAACAGTTTGCAAGGCTGAGGTCGAGATATGTCTGCATGTAAAGAGGAATATTAGTGTAATATTCATTTTCATGAGCCATGTAAGAATATTGTCTTTCAGAATAAGAGCAAAACATTGGAGTATTTCGTGCATGTAAATATAGAGAGTGTGTTAATGAAGGAGATCACATCTCACCTGAGAAAACTCAATTCTTAAACGATGACAAAACTGAACTGTTACTGATCCATTCCAAGTTCTCTTCGTCTGTTTCCGCCATCTAGGAAGTACGATTTGGAGGCTCAGAAATCTCACCAACACCTGAAGCTCATAATCTTGGTGTATTGTTTGACCACAACTTGGTCAACCATGTATATAGTATACGTGGGGAAATACGTATCAATGTTCACTTCACACAATAACTATACTTCAAAAAAGAGCTATAAGAATAATTCATAGTGCTGGTTACTGAGATCATACTAATTCACTATTCTTAAATTCAAAATGTTTAAAATTCAGGGATATTATAGAATATAAAACTGCCTTAATAATGTACAAAGTACCAAGGAATATCCAAACAATGTTCTCGGATAGAGAGGGGGGCTATAATTTTAGGGGGAAATTGAAATTTAAAATTTGCAGTGCTAGGACAACGTTAAAAATGTTCAGTATCTCTATTTGTGGAGTAAAGCTATGGAACAGTTTGAATGTGGAGCTCATGAAATGTACAACTATAAACCAGTTCAAAAAAAGGTATAAGGAACAGATCTTTATGAGGTATAGGGAGGAGGAATTACAATAACATTCTATTGGTAATATGAGTGTATATATGTGGGTATGGGTATGTACGGATATACACACACACACAACCCTGATTCCAAAAAAGTTGAGGCAAAGTACAAATTGTAAATAAAAACGGAATGCAATGATGTGGAAGTTTCAAAATTTCATATTTTATTCAGAATAGAACATAGATGACATATCAAATGTTTAAACTGAGAAAATGTATCATTTAAAGAGAAAAATTAGGTGATTTTAAATTTCATGACAACAACACATCTCAAAAAAGTTGGGACAAGGCCATGTTTCCCACTGTGAGACATCCCCTTTTCTCTTTACAACAGTCTGTAAACGTCTGGGGACTGAGGAGACAAGTTGCTCACGTTTAGGGATAGGAATGTTAACCCATTCTTGTCTAATGTAGGATTCTAGTTGCTCAACTGTCTTAGGTCTTTTTTGTCGTATCTTCCGTTTTATGATGCGCCAAATGTTTTCTATGGGTGAAAGATCTGGACTGCAGGCTGGCCAGTTCAGTACCCGGACCCTTCTTCTACGCAGCCATGATGCTGTAATTGATGCAGTATGTGGTTTGGCATTGTCATGTTGGAAAAAGCAAGGTCTTCCCTGAAAGAGACGTCGTCTGGATGGGAGCATATGTTGCTCTAGAACCTGGATATACCTTTCAGCATTGATGGTGTCTTTCCAGATGTGTAAGCTGCCCATGCCACACGCACTAATGCAACCCCATACCATCAGAGATGCAGGCTTCTGAATTGAGCGGTGATAACAACTTGGGTCGTCCGAATGACACGGCGTCCCTGATTTCCATAAAGAACTTCAAATTTTGATTCGTCTGACCACAGAACAGTTTTCCACTTTGCCACAGTCCATTTTAAATGAGCCTTGGCCCAGAGAAGACGTCTGCACTTCTGGATCATGTTTAGATACGGCTTCTTCTTTGAACTATAGGATTTTAGCTGGCAACGGCGGATGGCACGGTGAATTGTGTTCACAGATAATGTTCTCTGGAAATATTCCTGAGCCCATTTTGTGATTTCCAATACAGAAGCATGCCTGTATGTGATGCAGTGCCGTCTAAGGGCCCGAAGATCACGGGCACCCAGTATGGTTTTCCGGCCTTGACCCTTATGCACAGAGATTCTTCCAGATTCTCTAAATCTTTTGATGATATTATGCACTGTAGATGATGATATGTTCAAACTCTTTGCAATTTTACACTGTCGAACTCCTTTCTGATATTGCTCCACTATTTGTCGGCGCAGAATTAGGGGGATTGGTGATCCTCTTCCCATCTTTACTTCCGAGAGCCGCTGCCACTCCAAGATGCTCTTTTTATACCCAGTCATGTTAATGACCTATTGCCAATTGACCTAATGAGTTGCAGTTTGGTCCTCCAGCTGTTTCTTTTTTGTACCTTTAACGTTTCCAGCCTATTATTGCCCCTGCCCCAACTTTTTTGAGATGTGTTGCTGTCATGAAATTTCAAATGAACCAATATTTGGCATGAAATTTCAAAATGTCTCACTTTCGACATTTGATATGTTGTCTATGTTCTATTGTGAATACAATATCAGTTTTTGAGATTTGTAAATTATTGCATTCCATTTTTATTTACAATTTGTACTTTGTCCCAACTTTTTTGGAATCGGGGTTGTATATATATAAATCATAATGAGTATTGTGTGTGTATATATATAAATCATAATGAGTATTGTGTGTATATATATATATATATATATATATATATATATATATATATATATATATATATATATATATATATATAATGTGAGGGGGGTGGCACGGTGGTGTAGTGGTTAGCGCTGTTGCCTCACAGCAAGAAGGTCCAGGTTCGAGCCCAGCGGCCGACGGTGAGGGCCTTTCTGTGCGGAGTTTGCATGTTCTCCCCTTGTCCGCGTGGGTTTCCTCCGGGTGCTCCGGTTTCCCCCACAGTCCAAAGACATGCAGGTTAGGTTAACTGGTGACTCTAAATTGAGCGTAGGTGTGAATGTGAGTGTGAATGGTTGTCTGTGTCTATGTGTCAGCCCTGTGATGACCTGGCGACTTGTCCAGGGTGAACCCCGCCTTTCGCCCGTAATCAGCTGGGATAGGATCCAGCTCACCTGCGACCCTGTAGAACAGGATAAAGCGGCTACAGATAATGAGATGAGATGAGATGAGGTGATATTATGGGTGTCTGTGTACGTATGGATATGTGTATATTTATAGGTATGTGTATATGTATGTACTGTATATATGTATTGTATGTGTGTATATATGCATAACATAAGTATCTGTATATATGATTTGATTTGGTCGATATTATACCATGTTGGTATGTCTTGGTATGTTGGTATGTTTTCTTTTTGTTTGTTGCTTTTGTTTCTTTTGTATATATGGTTTATTATGGCGGAAAGTGACCTTTGATTAGCGGTGGTATAGAGGGTTAGGATTTGATAAGTTATTTACCTCTTCCTAATCCTTTCCGAACGTTATTATGTTACTGCCTTGTGGCTATCCTATTCTGTTTGTTTATGATGATGTTTTGATTATTGCATTTTTAAAATTATTTTTATTATTTTTTTAATATCTTCTTTACTGTTTGGAATAAAGCAATCAATCAATTAATCAATCAGTGAACTTGTTTTACAATTGACAACAGATCAACAATTGCTGCGAATCCTCCTTCATGACTCTTAGTCAAATTAGCAAGATTCAAAAGTACTTGGATCAGCCAACTGCTGACAGGTTGGTTCATCCATGCCTTCATTACATTAAGGCTGGATCACTGTAACAGCCTGCTTTACGGTCTGCCAGAGTATGAGCTCAAGAAACTCCAACGTGTCCTAAATTCAGCTGCCAGAGCTGTCGCATGACTTCAACATGGTGAAGACATCACCAGTGTCTTGAAGAGGTGACACTGGCTGCCAATTAATGCCCACATTGTGTATAAGTTACTTATGCTGGCCTACAAATCATTCCATGGACTTGCGCTGACATACTGAGAGGAACTGTTGTGCGTATATTCCAACACTCACATTCTAAGGTCCAATGGGAAGAAGCTCCTGGCTGCTCCAAGGACCAACACAAAAAGTTATGGTGATAGAGCATTTTCATCAGCCAGACCAAGACTGTGGAATAAGCTCCCGTTGTCCCCTGTAGAGGTGACTCATATGAAACTTTCAAGACTGGTTTAAAGTCATTACTTTTTGTACAATATTATTAATTATGAACAATATTACTTTATATTATATTATATTACATTACATTACATTATTATTATTATTACTATAACTTTCTTACAATTTGAATACTAATCTTCTGAGTGTGGTACTGAGGTTGAGTGTAGTATTGAGGTTGACTGTGGTACTGAGGTTGAGTATGGTACTGAGGTTGAGTGTGGTACTGAGGTTGAGTACGGTACTAAGGTTGAGTGTGGTACTGAGGTCGAGTGCAGTATTGAGGCTGAGTATGGTACTGAGGTTAAGTGTGGTACTGAGATTGAGTGCAGTACTGAGGTTGAGTGTAGTATTGAGGTTGAGTGCGGTACTGAGGTTGAGTGCGGTACTGAGGTTGAGTGTAGTACTGAGGTTGAGTGTAGTATTGAGGTTGAGTGTGGTATTGAGGTTGAGTATGGTACTGAGGTTGAGTGCGGTATTGAGGTTGAGTGTAGTATTGAGGTTGAGTGTGGTACTGAGGTTGAGTGCGGTACTGAGATTGAATGCGGTACTGAGGTTTGTGGTTGTAGTTGTAGGAATGTTCTCCTTGGGTCTTGGGAAAAGTGGATAATGGTGAACTGAGTTTTCACGGGTGAGATTTGGTTTCATTCATGAGCACACTGACTTCTGACTGGTGACTTCAGTGGTTCAGAAAATGAGACAGCTGTGTTCCCAATGAGACATGTACAGAATTTTGCAAAATGAATGCAATTAATTTGATTCCTTGTTTCCGAATTTGTTGTCATGTTTCCCAATTTGCTGTTGTGTTTCCAGATTTGCTTTTGTGCAAATCTGGAAAAGTAGGGATATTTAAAAAAAAACATTAAAAACAAAAATCTCATCTCATCTCATTATCTCTAGCTGCTTTGTTAATTTGTTGCTTTTGTTTCCAAATTTGCTGATGCATTTCCAGATTTACTTTTTTGTTTCTAGATTTGTCATTGTGTTTCTGAATTTGCTGTTACGTTTCCAGATTTGCTGCTGCATTTTCGAATTTGCTTTTGCATTTCCGAATTTGCTGATTGGTTTCCGAATTTGCTTTTGTGTTTCCAGATTTGCTTTTGTTTCCAGATTCACTGTTGTATTTCCGTGTTTGCTGTTGTGTTTCCACCAACATCCCCATGATAACCCAAAAAATACAAACCCCATTTCCAGAAAAGCTGAGATATTTAAAAAAAACCCATTAAAAACAAAAATCTCATCTCATCTCATTATCTCTAGCTGCTTTGTTAATTCATGTGAACCTTTATTTAACTGACAGAAGTAGAATGAAAAGATTTTCAACAGTTTTACCGACTAACTTAATTGTATTTTGTAAATATAAACGAAGTTAGAGTTTGATGTCTGCAACACACTGCAACTGTAACAAACTTTTCTGGAAATGTGATTCATAATATTACATATGTGCTGACTTATTACTGATCTGTTATTTCCTGTGAATAATCACTGCTTTAATATGCATTGCCGAGCTTTAATGATATGATGATATGATATGAAAAGTGACCTAAAATGAAAAAAAAAAAAAAAAAGTCTTTAGCTTGACATTTTAATATTAGAAATGCTATCTCTGCAGCTGTGGCTTGTGAAGATAGATTGTAGTGTTGCAGGGTGACATTTACAGCAACATAACTCAAATAAAATAAAGTGCAGATGCTTTCACACTTTACTGATGCTCTAGGTTACTTTAGAGCAGGGGTCACCAAACTACGGCCCGCGGGCCAGATCTGGCCCGCCACCCCCCTTTGACCGGCCCCCCAGCCCCTCTGCCCCCCATCACTTGAACAGGCCCTATGAGGCAATCCCTAAAAGTGGTCATGGCCTATTATTTTAAATTGCTTTTTGGCAAATAATAACATGTCTGCATCTTGTATTTTGTTGATTTTATCAATTAAAATTGATATTTAGTTATAAAATGAACTATTCATATTTTCCGAATTTTTGTCATATGCTCGCGATCAAGCAGTGACAGGCAGCGCATGCGCAGAGAACTGTCAGTGTTCAGGACAGCAAAATGGCTAGCGGTCAGCGAAAAGCTGACAGAGAGTGCAGAGTTTTTAAAGAACAGTGGACCACCGATTATTTTTTCGTTCAGTGTAAGGACCGTGCAGTTTATCTTGTATGTAAAGAAAGTGTGCCGGTTTTCAAAGAATATAATCTGCGTCGTCACTATGAAACCTGCCACAAAGAGTATGCTAGTTTGCGAGGGAAAACAAGAGAAGACAGGATTCGGAGGATGAAATGCGGACTGGCTGCACAACAGAATGTATTCCTTCACCAAACCCAGATCAACCAGGCTGCTGTCTGAGCTAGCTATAAGGTAGCTCACCTACTAGCTACCCATGGAAAACCGTTTACTGATGGGGACTTTGTTAAAGTATGCATGCTTGCTGTGGCCGAGGAGGTGTGTCCCGACAAGAAGGATGCGCTCAATGCGGTGAGTCTCTCCGCACCTACTATGACCAGGCGAACCGAAGATTTGGGGGGCAACGCGTATGACCAGCTGAATGAGAAAGCGTCAGAATTCGAGTTTTTTGCTTTGGCCATGGATGAGAGCAATGACGTGCAGGACACAGCACAACTGCTGTGATCTATTGATCTATTGCTCATATTATTATAATTTCACTGTTTTTTAAAATGTATTTATTTTATAGGCCTATTTATTTGACCTTTATTAAGTGCTGCATACAATTATTATTTATATTATTAATAATATCAACAGGCCTACCTACAATTTATAATTTTCCACTCACCTTTGCCAGTGTCAATCACCTCAACTAGGCAGATGTTTCTTACCTTGACAGCTTTGATATTATTTTTATTAGAAAATAAATAAATGGAATATCTGTGGTATTTCAGATTAAAACAAAGTGTGAAGACTTGATTACTACTTTTGCAAACCACTAGTAAAGATAAACAAATATGTGCCAGGAATCAAGTGTTGATATAGTAGTGTGGATATAGTAGTGTTGATATAGTAGTGGGGGTATAGTAGTGGGGATATAGTAGTGGGGGATATAGTAGTGTGGATATAGTAGTGTGGATATAGTAGTGGGGATATAGTAGTGGGGATATAGTAGTGGGGATATAGTAGTGGGGGATATAGTAGTGGGGATATAGTAGTGGGGGATATAGTAGTGGGGATATAGTAGTGGGGGATATAGTAGTGGGGATATAGTAGTGGGGATATAGTAGTGGGGGTATAGTAGTGGGGATATAGTAGTGGGGATATAGTAGTGGGGATATAGTAGTGGGGATATAGTAGTGGGGATATAGTAGTGTGGATACAGTAGTGGGGATATAGTAGTGGGGATATAGTAGTGGGGATATAGTAGTGGGGATGGCTGTGCCAGGCTAGTAATCTCTACTACACAATGAGGCCTGCTGGTGGTCATATTTGTCTGGGTCATACAATTCTATGTGATATAGCTGACCTGACCCCGGCCCCCATCACAGTCAGGAACGACAATGTGGCCCCCAGAGAAAAAAGTTTGGTGACCCCTGCTTTAGAGTAACAAACACCGTAATAAACACTGACACTCAACAACAACGGCATCCAGTGTACAGTCGAGCAGCTTAGGCAGTTTTAGACCTCGGACCTGTGTTCAGCTGTGTTCCGTCCAGCAGGTGATTGTATTTTCTGTAACCATTAACCAGGGTTGCCAGGTTTGAACACAATTTCCAGCTCAACTGCATCTCAAGAACCACACAAAAGACCTGAAACTAGCCCAAACAATTGGAAAAGGGAGAGAATTTGTGTGTGTGTGTGTGTGTGTGTGTGTGTGTGTGTGTGTGTGTGTGTGTGAAACAAGCTTATTTCTCTCTTTCAGTCTTTGTAATATATCTTTCAGTATAATGCAAATGGTTCTTTACTTCATACACACACTGCCTGCCCTTATACTTATAGTTTATTTGTGGAAATGTATTACATTTATCAGTAGCATGATTCCTGTCCCAATGGGCCTCTGTTTATTCGTGCCTGTTGCAGTTCCCATATATGATCACTAGGTGTAATAATAATTAATCTATTACATCTATAGAGCTAAATGGGGCAGTAAGCAACAGCACCACAATCACACAACATCTAGAAAGGTAAGAAAATCGATGGAATATCAGCTTGTATCTGTCAAATAGCAATGTTTTTTAATTGTCACTTAAAAGAGATAATTCGTATTTTAAAGGAATTGTAAGGAATCATAAAGTGTATGCAGTTTGAATGAGGTCTACGACGCTACTGGCATCTATATGATGTCTAGTTTACAGTCTAGATCAGTGGTTCTCAAACTTTTTTCACCAAGTACCACCTCAGAAAATACTTGGCTCTCCAAGTACCACCATAATGACCAACATTAAAATACAGTAGCGTAGTAGACCTAAGTATTCATTAAAAACAAGGCGGAGGTTTTATTTAACAAGTATATTTAATATTGTTGGCCACTGTAACATTACACATAGTACTTTGAACAGTAACACTGTTTAAATATAGGAAAATAAAACACTGTACTTAAATAATGAATCAAATAAATTGGCCAAATCTGCAACATCTGTAGTCTCATCAAGCTGTATGGTAAAATATCTACTGTTCTCAATGCGCTCAATCAGTGTCTTTTTAACATCGTCAGCCATGTCGTTTATTCTCCTTGACATGGTGTCATTTGAAAGCGGCACCAAGTTTAACTCTCTGGCAGCTTTCTCTCCACACGATACGTGTCATCTCTTTGGCTAATGGTAAACACAGCAGTTCCCCGATTGTGTGCGGCTTACCGGCTCTGGCGATCAGGAGGCTGGCACGATATGAAGCTTCCTGTGCTTTGGCTACAGGTGTACCATAGGACAGAATGGTGGACTTGGACTGCTTCAGTTCATCACGTTTTCGTTAAAAAAAAAATCCATTGGTTTGTCCTTTAGTGCTGTGTGTTTGGTTGTAAGATGCCATTTGAGATGCGATGGTTTCATGGACTCATTGCTCAGAACGTCCCCGCATACAACACACTGCGGCCTGGGCAGCTCCTCTGTCCCGCTCCAGATGAATCCCAGTTTTATGTATTTTTCATCATACTTCCTCCTCACTGGTTTCTGCCGTTTGCTAGCAGTTCTGGGGCTGGTTTTGCCACTGTCGTTAGCATCTGCGCTCGGCTCACACACGTCCTCTTCAGTTCTCCCTCTCTCCTGATCCACGCTCCCATTCGCGGATTTAAGCCACGACAGTAATTTTGTCGTACTCGTCATAATTAGCAAAGCCACCTCCACCTTTTCCCATCACAGCCTAGTCTACCAATGGCAGATAACTGTCTGTCAGCGGAACTGGTGGGAATGCGTACGTACGCTACGTATGGCTACCCAGAAGCACTTGCAAACTTTTTAAAATTATTAACTTAATTTGTATCTCCTTTCATTTTCTTGTCATCGGTTGATAAGATATTTTTCATCCATTCAGATATTATGGATAGTATTTCACGTTTTATTTTATTTTTTTTAATTTTATTTATATTTAATTAAGTGATTCTTTGGCGTACCACTAGAATGGAGCCCACGTACCACTAGTGGTACGCGTACCACAGTTTGAGAATCATTGGTCTAGATTCAATCCTACATTCAAAATAAGAAACAATAAATATGAAGCAAGTTAGTTTTCATGTGAAAACACAGCATGAAACATTTGCTTTTTACCTTTAATGCTTGGTAAAAAGTAAAAGCAGCCTTGGGCCCAAAGGGTCACTGGTTTGATTCCCAGGACTAATAGGAAAATGTGAGAGGAGTTGAGTAAAGGAGCAGCTCTTTCCCCTCCCTCTGTATCATAGCTGAAGTGCCCTTGAACAAGGCACCTAACCCCTAATTGCTCCCCGGGTGCTGTAGCATAGCTGCCCACTGCTCTGGGTATGTGTGTGTGCTCAATGCTCATGTGTGTTTGTTCACTACTTCAGATGGGTTAATTGCAAAGGAGGGATTTCACCAGGCAGCATGGTGGTGTAGTGGTTAGCACTGTCGCCTCACAGTAAGAAGGTCCTGAGTTCAAGCCCAGCAGCTGGCGAGGGCCTTTCTGTGTGGAGTTTACGTGTCCGCGTGGGTTTCCTCCAGGTGCTGCGGTTTCCCCTACAGTCCAAAGACATGCAGGTTAGGCTAAATGGTGGCTCTAAATTGACCGTAGGTGTGAATGTGAATGGTTGTCTGTGTCTATGCTGTCTATGTGTCAGCCCTGTGACTTGTCCAGGGTGTACCCTGCCTCTCACCCATAGTTAGATGGGATAGGCTCCAGCTTGCCTGCGACCCTGTAGAACAGGATAAAGCAGCTAGAGATAATGGATGGATGGATGGATGGATGGATGGTTTTCACTGTGCTTGAGTGTGCATGTGATGAAAATAAAGGCTTCTTCTTATTATAATGCTTGAATACATTTAAAATTAGCAACTTTTAAAGTGACTTTTACTTGAGTACCTTCACTTTTAACTGAGTAAGCTTGTGAAACATGATCTAAACTTTCATTGAAGCATAAATCCTGAGCACTTTTTCCACAGCTGACCTTCACCCTCTCAAACTGTGATAATTAAATAATAATGTCTGGCTTTTTTGTTATATCAGATATATTCCATTCAGCTAGTATGATACTGAATGAGTTGAAGACAAGTAGCTGAATGGAATATACCGTATCTGATAGACCACGAAAAAAAGCCAGCGAATAATAATAATAATAATAATAATAATAATAATAATAATATTATTATTATTATACATACACATTCAATGGAATAAGAACAGGGGGGTTACTTACCAATATCAAATGCTGATTCTGATCCAATGTACAAATAAAAAGTCAAAGTTCTACCAAGAAAAATGGTCCAATTCCAAAAAGTCCAACTCTAAAAACTCCTGTTTTTCTCTTCTAAATATGTGTGAAGAATATCTAATGAAGTTTTAGTAACCTTTTGTGTGTTCACCATGTCTTTCTCTTTCAAAATTCCCTCAAAATCTTCCATTTTTAACAAAGCAAACCTGGCGGCCATGTTTGTTTACAAATTGTCACAGTCACTCACTATAGTGCGGAAGTTTTACGTCCCTGATGTGTCTCTTTTCCAGTTTTTCGATGTCTGTTGGTATGTTTTTCTCTTGTAAATATGTGTGAAGAATATATAATGAAGTTTTGGGAGCCTTTCATGTTTTCAATGTGTCTTTCTTTTTCCCGGTGAACAAAGTCCTCAGTGCATTTTCCCGGTGAAAATTTTCTCATTGAATATTCGCATTAGCTCTGACATGTGACGTCATATTATCTTGACATCCATGCAATATCATAAACCATATTCAATGCTCATTCTCCATTGGGTAGAGTGATGTAATACACGTAGGATAAGCAATATGCTCACAATATTGTATGCTATCGAACCAAATGAATGAAACCTGCTAGAAGGGAATAGAACACGTTTTTATTCCATGGAAAAAGTGTCCTGTATGGATAAGATATCTGTAATAAAGCAGACATTGCTAAAAGCTGGGATCTGGCTGTCATTCATTTGGGGGGGAAAATGAGTGCAACTTTTACTGAACTGTGCTTCTGTACACGAATAAAAAAAGTAATTGTTTATAATAAACTCCATTTTTTTTCTGATAACACACAACCAAATTAAACATGCTACTGCATTTACTTGGCATAAAACTTTTTATGTAGGAAGTTGCTTCTTAAGTACTGTCCAATGACCTCCGGTTTCCTACAGTATAATCTTCTGCCGATATTTTGACTGATCTAACCCCTGCTGGTTCAGTTCCATGTCAGTTTGATTGGCTGTAAATGTAAGTGAAATTTTATGCTGATTATAAATTAGATTTTATCATTTTCTTATCACATCACTTCTGAATCACTAAGAGAATGCAAAGAGTGCAACATGCTGCGGTTGGAAATGAAAGTTGAACGTCAGGCACAGAAAAATTCCCAGTCTTTGAATAATGCTTACAGTGTTTAGATGAGTTCACAGCAGCAGCTGAAATTGTGTTCAAAGGCCAACAACAGTAATCTAGACATCTTGTTTTTCCCCTGTCTTCTGAAGTTTAGACATGAAATTAAAATGAAGTAAAGTGAAATGAACAAAGACACCTGATGTCTCAGGAATGCATTTTATTGTTATGGATCACTGAACAAACAAGATCTTGATTTAGAGCAAATAATTGGAATTCAATCTAATAACTTTCTACAAACAAAGGCAAACTCTAAGTGCAGACAGTGTGAGTATGATGCACAAAAGCACTTCTACTGCAAGATGCTGTACACCTATCAGCCACTTTATTAGGAACACCCCTACATCCACCTGCTGCTTTCTGCAGTTCTCAAATCAGCCGATCCCTTGACATCAAATCATGCAGATACAAATCAAGAGCTTCAGTTAACGTTCACTTCAAACATCAGAATGGGAAAAATTGTGATCTCAAAATGTGACTTTCTTTCACTGTAGCATGGGTGTTGGTTTGAGATGGATTGGTTTGAGTATTTCAGAAACTGCTGATCTCCTTCCTGGGGTTTTCACACACAACAGTCTGTAGAGTTTACACAGAATGGTGCAGAAAACAAAAAACATCGAGTGAGTGAGCTACAGTTCTGTGGGTGGAAACAAACGCCTTGTTGATAAGAGAGGGTCAGAGATCAGAAAATGGACAGACTGGTTTGAGCTTTTTTGCCAGGAAGGATATTGTAACTCATATAATCACTCTTTACAACTGTGGTGAGCAGAAAAGCATCTCAGCATGCAACAGCAGAAGAACACATTGGGTTCCACTCCTGCAGCCAAGAACAGGGATCTTAGAATTCCTATTAAAGTGGCCGGTGAGTGTATATTGTAAAGATTGGGAGAGGGAACAGGGGATTATAGATAAACGTGTGGGCACCACAGTGACCTAGTTTCCCCATGCAAAGGCTGAAAAAAAGAAGAAAATATTTTTCCTTTTAAAACAGTTTTAGGTCTTTGGTGTGGTTATTGAGATGTTGATCTGAAGGTTTTCTGGAAACACCTTGCGTCAAAAACAGTTGATCAAATGTACATCTAAAATCGCTTAAACTGAACTGAAGACTGACTTGTCACAGGGATAACCCTTCACTTTTAAAGATCAGATCGGACATGGGACGTGTCCACCAAACATACTGTCCTAATGTCAGCATGCTTTTTAATAATTAACAGTAAGAGAAGAAGAGAAGAAGAGAGTGCAGCCTGGTGTGGGAGGAAAGCAAGCTGAACCGTCAGAGGAAATGGGTAATCATATGTGTGATGCATTTCTGCACATATGCTTCCTGTTTCTATATTCTTATGTATTTCCCCCTTTTCCAGGACACTGAGGGTATTTTCCAAACGTCAAGCGTCATGTGTAGTAAATGATTCGTATTACTAGCATGCCAAACATTTTGAGGAATATCCCAAATGAATTTTGTTAGAAAAATCAACAGGATGTCCTGTTAATAAATATGTCTGCACACGGTGCATTATAGAGTTATTACCAGTGAAAGTCTTGAAAAATACAAACCCCATTTCTAGAAAAGTTGGGAGAGTTATCAAAATGCAATAAAACCAAAAATCTGTGATTTGTTCATTCACATGAAACTTCATTTAACTGAAAAGCTTTTCAATAGTTTTACTGACCAACTTAATTTTATTTTGTAAATATAAACGAAGTTAGAATTTGATGCCTGTGATACAATCAAGAAAAGTCGGGACAGAGGCATTATTACCATTATATTACATCACCTTTCCCTTTAAAACACTTTTTAATAGTATGGGATCTGAGGATACGAATTGTTGCGGTTTTGCGATTGGAATTTTTGTCCATTCTTGCTTGATACAAGATTTCAACAGCTCAACAGTCCATAGATGCCATTGTCTGAGTCTCCTCTTCATGATCTGCCATACATTCTAAACAGGAGACAGATCTGGGCTGGCAGCAGGCCAGTCAAGTGCATGCACTCTGTGTCTACAAAGCCATACTGTTGTGGCATGCATTACGGTTATGGAAGAGTCTGACATATCTCTCAACTTAACGCCTTTCTTTTCTTCCTGTTTCTGTCATCTTTTCCACTGTGAAGTGATCTTCGCAAACCACCTTGTGCCCCCTGAAACGAAATTTGTCTACAGTGTGATGAGTGCCGATGAAATGCAGCAATTTCGCTGCCTGTAAAAGTAACAGCCTTTATAGGATTGGGGATGGCAAAAAAAATTATTTCTCTTTGCAATGTTTGAGCTTATTTTTACAGCCAAATGCTTGACACTTAGCATCTTTAGGGTCATTTAAAACAATTTTGAAGTGATGTATCCACTCGATCTCAGCCTCGGTAAGTCATGTAGCGTGTAAGTGATGTCACAATCTCAGATTCTTTCATATAATTTGTACTCAGAGCGCAATATTTGTACCTCAAAGAGAGTAAGATGGCAGCTCCCAGAGATGTTTTAGTTAAAAACTAATAATCTGGACACAGTATACGGTACAAATATGAGCAAGTGAACACTTGAACATGTCTTGTATGGATATTATTTGTCAATATATATCTGTCAGTTTATTTCTTCTGCTTTGTTTGGCTTTAACATTCAAACGTAGTTTGCTAGGCTGCATTATCTGAATTGTCCGTAGTATGTGAGTAATGGCGGCACAGTGGTGTAGTGGTTAGCACTGTCGCCTCACAGCAAGAAGGTCCGGGTTCGAGCCCCGTGGCCGGCGAGGGCCTTTCTGTGCGGAGTTTGCATGTTCTCCCCGTGTCCGCGTGGGTTTCCTCCAGGTGCTCCAGTTTCCCCCACAGTCCAAAGACATGCAGGTTAGGTTAACTGGTGGCTCTAAATTGAGCGTAGGTGTGAATGTGAGTGTGAATGGTTGTCTGTGTCTATGTGTCAGCCCTGTGATGACCTGGCGACTTGTCCAGGGTGTAGCCCGCCTTTCGCCCGTAGTCAGCTTGGATAGGCGCCAGCTTGCCTGCGGCCCTGTAGAACAGGATAAAGCGGCTAGAGATAATGAGATGAGATGAGATTTGAGTAATAAGCGACTCCCTGTTGTGTGGTTTTGATAAACGTGTTCGCCACCATGCACTGAGGACTGAGGTGATTCACGTAAGCACTAATGTTACCCAGGGTTCTTTTACACCACTTCAGTCAGTTAGCTGTTGTTAGTTCTGGTTCACTTGGGAAGGTAGCTTACCCAGTGTTTGGGATGTGATAGAGCACATAAGCTATGGAAATCTTATATGTATATACATATAATATATTGTTGGGAATATTGGTTTCATGTGTACACAAGCATCTAGATGTCATGGAACAAAACAATTCCATGGGTGTGGCTGACAGAGCTCTCGTTGTAAGATGTAAGAGTGAAGTGATTTACATATTTAATATTTAAAGGCACAGCTGTAAAATAAGCCTGTCTTAAAAATGATATGAGAAAAACCCCCAAAACAAAGCATTTTTTCAATTAAAAAAAACTGTCAAACTTTATAATTGAAAGTGTATGACATGTCCAATTTAACAAATTACACTTTTGCATGTAATACAACACATAACTGTTTGATCTCTTACAAGCAAGTACAATCCAACAGTGACAAAGATACCTTTCCATTTCTTTGTTTTTAATCCACATACTGTAAATCAAGCTGAAACAAGACAAAATAATTCTTGTTTGTCAAAAAAATAAAAAGACATTGATTTCCATGACACAGTCGATCCAGAATCTCCACCATTATAAAACCTCTGGGAATGTCAGTGCGTATAAAACCAATTTACAGAAACATCATTCGGTGTCTCGATAGCTAAAAAAAAATAGTCACAACCAACAAAATCATTATTATAAAAAGGTTTCTTTATGTTTATATGTGAGACATGCTGGTGACATGATTATTCAGGGACAGGTTCCTGTGGAGGGACGGCTTTGTAGTTCACCTCAGCTTGTGTCCTGTTAAAAAAACAAAAACAAAATAGTTTGTATTTGTGTACATAGTAGATTAATTGAGAAGTTGAGAAGTAAAATTGGGCAAGACTAAAAGTCTGAGATCACACTGAAAATTTGGATTTTATTCCCATTTAAAGCTAGACGGCCTTTTGATTTCATAAAATCAGTGAAATTTAGTTCCGTCTGAAATGTGGTGATTGTGATATCTGTTTATTTCTGTAATAACTCACAAAATATCAGGCCATTCTGTGGCTGGGAAGTTATTTAATTTGAGGGGATTAAAGCAAATAATGTGCATGAAATCGCTCGCTTGGCGCAGTCAAGCAGACAGAGGAAGTCCATGTGCGCATGCGCAGGTTTACCTTCTTCTTCTTCTTTTGGGTTTTACGGCAGCTGGCATCCACAGTGTTGCATTACTGCCATCTACAGGTTTCCCTTTGAGCGTGCACTGACAGTTCCATCATTCTGTCGCTAAACGAACAGCTGATCACACCGAGGTGCTCGCTGAGCGCCAATATTTATTAGTTTGGTCCTGCATTTCCTTTCCTTCGTATATAACATAACGTCTTTTCTTCTCACTTTCTTTCCGTTACTATAGTCGCTCTTTCACGTTTCATTCGCACACTCACATCCTCCATTTTTCTCTCCTGTTTCAAATTTGTATCCCACAATGCCTTGCGTGAACGAGGAAAGCCCACCACGTGATGCATGATGTAGTATCTTGAATTGGGTCATGGTGAAGCAGGAAAAAATAGTGGAGAATTTAGGGCCACGTGGCCCAAAATTCATTAATTGCTCGATTTAAAAAAAAAAAAACTAATAAAATTGGAAGCCTGTGATTCGAATTCAGTAGCTTTCGGCCCACTGAACAAACATAATTGGGTGTCGGGGAAAATTCTTTTTATGACCTACACTTGAAAAACCTGAAAGGCAGTCTACCTTTAAGGCCACAAAGTTTAAGAAATGTGAAAATTTTACAACAACAACAACAACAACAACAACAAATCTTGAATATTCAGTATTGTAATATCAATCATGTTAACTGCTTCGTACAAATCAGACTTTCCTCGAGTCTAATCTCTTCCATTGAAGCACGTGTTCAGATGCCACGTTGACGGATTTGATCCAAATATTTGTAACGTATGTGTATACATGTAATATTTATTAAAATTCTGCTTTTATTGCTGATGGTATAATTAGTCAATTATGCATTAAAGTACAAAGAAAATCACTCGTACTCTCAGACCTTTGGACTCCACTCTATACGAAGCGAACATCCCACAAAGATATTTTTAGAACTGCAGTTAAATGGAGTTGATAGCAATGAGACACATCATATCTGAGAAAATATATTCCCCCCCCCTGTTTTTTTGTCAGTGGGAGACTCACTCGCCAGCCTTGGCTGCTTTGTATTTCTTCTTCTTCAGATGATGAGCGATGAACCATACCAGCAGCACGATGAAGGCAACACACAGCAGGGCTCCAATAACTGCTCCTGCTATCACTGCGTCATTCGTCTCTGGACAACCAGATATAACGAGCTCATTAACACTAACAGCACTGTAATTTGGGTTTCAGAACATGAACATCATAAAAGAAATGGTGATGGAACTTTGTGGAAAAAATAAAAATGATTAAAATATGTCATGAATCAAGAGAACATTTCAAAATGTTGAAATTCAGATTTACTGCATAGAAGAAACAAGATATATTTATGAAACTGTTTGTAGTTAAAATTAGCAATGTGTAATACATTATTTCCTCCAACACACACACAAAACCGGATGTTACCTGAGTTCAGTTCAATGGTGCAGATGGAGAAGCCCACAACGTTGGAAGCGTTGCACTGATACGTTCCAAACATGAACTGAGAAATGTTTCTGATGTTCAGGATGCCAGTGCTCGGGTCTACGGCAAAACAAAAGGTCAGAAAAATGAATATGAACACCTGTACACCTCCACATTCATGTAGTTATCCAATCAGCCAATCATGTGGCAGCAGTGCAATGCACAAAAACACGCAGATACGTACAGGTTTCAGTTAGGCTACGGTCACACACACTAGCTAGCTAATGATGATTTGTGATGGATTTTTGATGAAAACGAGGCGTTTGGTGATGATGCTTCCCTGAACTTCGGGAAGTGTTCTCAAACCCATCTGCAAGTATTCACTGCTTAGTTTGCCAGTGAAAACATCTCATCTCATCTCATCTCATTATCTGTAGCCGCTTTATCCTGTTCTACAGGGTTGCAGGCAAGCTGGAGCCTATCCCAGCTGACTACGGGCGAAAGGCGGGGTTCACCCTGGACAAGTCGCCAGGTCATCACAGGGCTGACACATAGACACAGACAACCATTCACACTCACATTCACACCTACGCTCAATTTAGAGTCACCAGTTAACCTAACCTGCATGTCTTTGGACTGTGGGGGAAACCAGAGCACCCGGAGGAAACCCACGCGGACACGGGGAGAACATGCAAACTCCACACAGAAAGGCCCTCGCCGGCCCCGGGGCTCGAACCCAGACCTTCTTGCTGTGAGGCGACAGCGCTAACTACTACACCACCGTGCCGCCCCAGTGAAAACATCACCACCAAATTTCAATGCATGTATTGAAGGTTTTCGCAATGTTTTTGGCCACTCATGAGGTGGAGACACCAAAAAACAACTCGTGAAGCTTGAAGAACATTCGATGTGCATTGCACAATTGGTGGCAATGCGCAGAATTTTTCATTGCCAAGTATTCGCAAATTAAACACATCGCGAGCTGTATTGTGAGGAGGGCCTTAATGTTCACGTCAGACATCAGAATGGAAAAAAAAATCTCAAACAAAAAAGAAATAAACATCCAGTTCTGCAGGTGAAGGTGCCCTGTTCATGAGCGCAGACTGGTTTGAGGGGACAGGAACTCAAATAACCACTCTTTATCATCACGCTGAGCAGAAAAGCATCTCAGCGCACAGACTGAACAAGGCTAGTTGATGTTTTTTGAACAATGCTGCATGATTGTTTGTCTGATTGGATGACTGAATGAAAAATATGCAAATGTATACAGTAGGTGTTCCTAATAAACCAGATGCTGGGTGTACTGAATATTTGAATCAGTGATAAATATAAACTTCTGCATTCATGCAAGCTAGCAACAAAGCTACAGGCGAGTTTTCATTTTCTATGTACAGTAAGTACGCAACACAGAACTGCAACAGCAGCTAACGACACAGCAACACATCATCTCATCTCATCTCATTATCTCTAGCCGCTTTATCCTTCTACAGGGTCGCAGGCAAGCTGGAGCCTATCCCAGCTGACTACGGGCGAAAGGCGGGGTACACCCTGGACAAGTCGCTAGGTCATCACAGGGCTGACACATAGACACAGACAACCATTCACACTCACATTCACACCTACGGTCAATTTAGAGTCACCAGTTAACCTAACCTGCATGTCTTTGGACTGTGGGGGAAACCGGAGCACCCGGAGGAAACCCACGCGGACACGGGGAGAACATGCAAACTCCACACAGAAAGGCCCTCGCCGGCCCCGGGGCTCGAACCCAGGACCTTCTTGCTGTGAGGCGACAGCGCTAACCACTACACCACCGTGCCGCCCCAGCAACACATCAATTCTGTGAAATTTAGTGATGATACAGTGAAGCAACAAATCCAAAAGATAATGCACAGGATGTTATTTATCACCTAGAAACTTTTGCTTTCGCAGAATGAGCTCTTACATCAGTTTAGCACTCGGAAATGGAAGAAAGGTCATGGTCATGTATTTCTCTAGAGTTAAATATAACATAAAATACATTTTAAACAACATTACATTTAAATATTACTGTAGATTGTATACATTTTTGATATTACAAGCTTATAACGGAACTTAAAAAATGCTGGACAGGCCACACCCTGGATCAAGAACAGTAACCACAAGAGACAAATGACAATATCAATAAACAACACGAGTGTCGATTTGTCGCAGGTTTGCCTTTTCAGTGCTCATGATCTCTGGATATCGCAGCTGAAATTTGCCCCCTAGTGTCGAATTTCAGACATCACAAGCAACATACAGTCACATGATATGCTTTTAACAAATTTATTCCTATCTGTAACCTACATAAAATGTCAACTTGTATATAATTTTGACAAATATATGTATTTTTTTTTTCGTGGTCCGATTTCCATCAAATCCCGCGCTCTGATTGGCTGGCGAGTGGGTCCGTATCCTACGGTACGGACCCCGGTTACAGACCTCTGGCGACTCGGTCATTCACAATAATAACAAACATAGTAGCAATTTTTGTCAACATTTATTTTCACATTTTTCAGGAGAATAGCATTAATTTTACATCATGGATAGCGATAACGACAGTCTTCACAGCGAAAGCGAGTTTTACTACCCTGAGGAAGACGAAATAAAAGAAAACATTTCAGGAGAAAGCTAAAAACCTGTAACTTGCTGATGCCGAGCAAAAACATGGCTGAATCCTGAATGACTCAATTTTGTATAAACCCTAGGTCACAACCGTGGGTGTTTCCCAAATCGCTGCGTTTTTTTTGTTCGTGGAGAAAGACGCATGTTGGCCGTAAGTTTGTCTTGCAACCTGAAAAAAACGTAAGCGCCCATAGAGTTTGTCTGACATGACAAAGAACCTCTGCGGCCCGTCTATGGCTCGAAAATCAGCACGTCACACGCGCGCCCTCCGTGCGTTTCACGAGCGCCCTCTGTGTGTTTCTTGCATTTTTTGCACGTAGACCAGCCGTAGGAGCACGTACGGCCAGTTTTGACCTAGGCTTAAATAAGGGACTACGTAGGTGGCAAAATGTAGTTTTTTTCCTGCCATGGAAGTGCACTTGTATATCAAGGAGGAAGCTATTTGCATTACAGCCATGAATGAGGATTCAAAATGGCGGCTCGCCTCGGCTCGGCTCGGGTTTCCCTTTCGGGCGCTCTCGTTTTCTGTTAGAATTTGGTAAAGAAAAAAATAAATATATCATTTACCAGCTTAAGGTCGGTCCATATGGTGAAATACCATGACCTCGGCCTTAAATACTGACCTCGGCCCAGAGGGCCTCAGTCAGTACTTTCTGTTACTGAAATTAATATGAAGGATTATACACCAAATGTGAAACGTTTAATAACTCAATCCATGTGTACTACAGTATATGACTTCCAGTTGCTTGGTTACCTATTCAGTATGTAATTACACAAAATTTACCTCACAGCCCCCTGTATTACTCTTGACTGGGGTGCATAGGGTGACTAATCTTCACGGCTCTGGTCACCTAACTCCTGTATAACTACCTACACGTGGTGCACCTGTATTTAACAAAATGTTATACCAGGGACCGAGTGAGGGACAGTATATTCCCTTTGGATAGGTGGAGCTCATTAGCCTTGGTTGGCAGTCCACCTAGGGGAAGGAAAACCCTGATTCCAAACCTCCGCTGCCTTGCGGCTATACCCAGTCCAGGAAAGGCTCACAAAGTCTGGGAACTGGCAGATTCTGCGGAAGCTATAGAGAAGAAGGCAGTTACAGAAATGCACCTGTGGAGTGCATAGGGCAAGACGTGGTATTTTTAAGTCACCTTGGCCATCCACTGCATCTGGTTCTGTCTCCAGTTGTCTCGACTTTGTCCTGCCACTGGATTCTTAGACGGTCCCAGACGAGAGAGTGAGGTCGATGATGCGCAACTCTTCTTCACTTTAATTAAAATTCACAGCACAAGTCATCTATCATCCTCTATCCCATCCCCTTCAATCAAAAGTCCTGTGGCGACAGGCGCACGACGAAGCGACAGGTGTGGGTACACTGGTAGTCGTAGCCGCAAACCTGCACATAGGCAGTTCAGGCCATTGGGTCGCTATTCAATGACCGGAGTAGCAGTGGATTTCGGCAGCAGTCTGAGCGACTGAGCAGCCCTATTTAGGAAATGCACTGCTCACCTCCACGGCATGAGGAAGGGACTAGAAAAGGTGTCCCAAACATTGCCTACTCCTCCTACCCTAGCCAGTTTACCACGACTGGAGGGGGCCCTACTCATGCGGTCGAAACAAAGGAAGTAAACTGAAAACTAGAACAATACCAGTAACCCTTGCAGCTTGGAATGTTCGCACACTTCTTGATAGAGATTCCTCCGAAAGACCCCAGAGACGCACAGCACTCGTCGCTAAAGAACTTGGCAGATATGGCATTGACATCGCTGCTCTTAGTGAAACCAGGTTGGCAGGACAGGGTGATCTCTACGAGAGAGGTGCAGGCTACACCTTCTTCTGGTGTGGACGCGGCCCTGAAGAGAGAAGAGAAGCCGGGGTTGGGTTCGCTGTTAAGTCATCACTTGTTGGAAAGCTAGCTGGTCACCCGAAGGGTGTAAATGACGTTGCGACTCCCTCTTTCCCATGGCCAAAAGTTTGCTACCATTATCAGTGTCTATGCCCCCACCATGACTAACCCAGATGAGGCTAAAGACAAGTTCTATGACGATCTAAACATTGTCATCAACTCGATCCCAGAAGCAGATAAACTTATTATCCTAGGTGATTTCAATGCGAGAGTTGGCTGTAACAGTGCCTCCTGGGAAGGAGTGATTGGGAAGCATGGAGTAGGAAAATGTAACAGCAACGGTCTCCTCCTTCTGCAGACCTGTGCGGAGCACAGCCTTTTGATTATTAACACCATCTTCAGTCTCCCTACGTGTAACAAAACATCTTGGATGCATCCCCGCTCAAAGCACTGGCATCTAATCAACTATTCCATCGTGCGAAAGAGGGACAGACAAGATGTTCGGGTTACAAAGACCATGTGTGGCGCTAACTGCTGGACAGATCACTGCCTGGTTGTTTCCAAACTAAATATCCATGTCCAGCCCAAAAGACGGCCCCAGGGTGCAAAAGTGCCTAAATGACTGAATACCAGCAAGTTAAAGGTCAGAAATATCAAGCAGTCCTTTACCGACACCCTTGAACAACACTTAGACTCCACTGTACTGGATGGCCATGATATTGAGATAGCATGGACTGCACTCCGCGAGATGGTTTACAACACGGCCCTGGAATGCCTTGGACCAACTACCAGAAAGCACAAAGCCTGGTTTGATGAGAACTGCATGGAGATTGAGCAGCTACTAGAGGAAAAGCGCCATGCGTATAAAGCCCATCTCGACGATCCGACGTCAACATCAAAGCATGACATACTACGAAATGTGCAGAGCGCCGTACAGGCAAAGCTGCGCCAGATGCAGGACTCCTGGCTAAATAAGAAAGCTGACGAGATCCAGGGCTTTGCTGACAGAAATGACATGAAGAACTTCTACAACAGCTTGAAAGAAATCTATGGTCCTACCACCATGGGCTCACTGTCTCCACTTCTCAGTGCTGATGGGTCAACACTGATCTCTGACAAGGATAAAGTCCTCAAGAGATGGGCAGAACACTTTCAGAGTATCCTGAATAGGCCCTCATCAATAAACGATGAAGCCATCAACAAGCTACTTCAGGTTCCTATTGACGAAACCATGGACGCCATACCAACATTTGAGGAAATTGAGAAAGCTATCCATCTTCTCTCAAGTGGCAAAGCTCCAGGTTTAGACTCCATTCCAGCTGAAGTCTATAAAGAGGGGGGAGTAGCCCTGACTGAGAAACTCCACCAGCTTTTTCAGCTCATCTGGCTTCATGAGGCTGTGCCACAGGACTTTAAGGATGCATCCATCATGCACCTCTACAAGCGCAAAGGTAACCGTTGTATCTGCGACAATCACCGCGGAATCTCCCTGCTGGCTGTCGCAGGAAAGATCTTGGCCAAAGTTTTACTCAACCGCCTCATTGCACATCTCCAGCAAGGTCTACTACCAGAGAGTCAGTGTGGCTTTCAGAAAGAGCGCGGGACTACGGACATGGTGTTTGCTGCCAGACAACTCCAGGAGAAGTGTCAGGAACAAAATGTTGACCTTTATTCCACTTACGTCGATTTGACGAAGGCATTTGACACCGTGAGTAGAGATGGTCTTTGGAGAATTATGGCAAAGTACGGTTGCCCCAGCAAGTTCGTAAACATTGTGCATCAACTTCATGATGGCATGCTAGCAAGAGTCCAGGAAAATGGAGAGACCTCTGATCCATTCCTCATCTCCAACGGAGTGAAGCAAGGATGCGTCCTCGCCCCCACCTTGTTCAGTCTAATGTTTTCGGCCATGTTGAGCGATGCCTTTGGAGATGCTGAGGTGGGCATTGGTATCAACTACCGTACTGATGGCTCCCTGTTCAATCTAAGAAGGCTGCAGGCTAAAACTAAGGTCTCGACTGATACCATCAACGACCTTCTCTTTGCCGATGATTGCACCCTGAATGCTGCATCAGAACCTGATATGCAATGCACGGTCGACATATTCTTGAATGCCTGTAGTAACTTTGGCCTAACCATCAGCACCAAAAAGACAGAGGTCATGCATCAGCCAGCGCCAGGAAAGCCATACAGTGCTCCCAACATCACCATCAACAGGCACAGACTGAACATCGTGGAAAAGTTCACCTACCTTGGAAGCACACTCTCCAGGAACGTCACCCTTGATGATGAAGTAACAAATAGACTGACTAAAGCGAGCACTGCTTTTGGCAGGCTTCGTAAGAACGTGTGGAAAAGACGAGGCATAAAAACGGAAACCAAGATCAAAGTGTATAAGGCCGTTGTTCTAACTACATTGCTCTATGGTGCTGAAACCTGGATGGTCTATCAGCGTCATGCCAGGAAGCTGAACCACTTCCACACCACCTGGCTGAAGAAAATTCTTGGCATCAAATGGTAAGAGAAGATCCCAGACACTGAGGTCCTTACACGTGCTGGTCTGCCCAGCATTCACACTATCCTGATGCAGTCTCAGCTTCGTTGGGCAGGCCACGTAGCCCGCATGCCAGACACACGTCTGCCAAAGAGACTTCTGTTCGGCGAGCTAAAGCACGGCAAACGTTCCCAAGGTGGCCAAAAAAAGAGATTCAAGGACACCCTTAAAGCCGGACTAAAGGCTTTCAATATCAGCCACACAAACTGGGAGCAATTGGCCCAGGACCATGCGGGATGGCGTGCTGCTGTCTGAAATGGCGCCTCAGCGTGCGAAGCCAAAAGAACAGCCTCCGCTGAGGCATGCAGAGCTGCCAGAAAAGCTCAATCTGCGATTCCGGACCCAGTGTCCATTCCGTGCCCCAGCTGCGGCACGTACGCAGATTGGCCTCACCAGCCGTCTGCGCACACACAGATGCTCTCCGCGCACTCCGTCCCCGGGATTTCTTGGATGAGTGATGGTCTTCGTCGTATCGACGGACGAACAATAACAACTCTTGACTGAAAATGAATGAGTTCTGATCTTCTGTTGTTTGGCTGAAGAAGTAGTGAAAAGAATCTAATTGAAGTTGATGCCCCATTTGATAAGAACGTGAAGAAATGTATTTTGATTCGTTTGTGCACTTTTGTGCATGCAAAATAAACATATGTGCTTCGTTATTACTTAAGTTATTAAATGTTATTTTCTTGACATGTGACATTAATTAGCATGCCATTGATGAAGCACATATGTTTATTTTATGTGAACAAGCATGCACAAATGAATCAGACATGTTCTGAGTCATTTGGAATAATTTGAAATCATTTGGAGTCATTCAGTTAATGGCGTGCCGGCTCATTTAAACATCACCAAAACAGTTTACGGTTTAAGAGTTAATTTCTCTAAAAATGTTTGAGCATGAATTTTTATTTTGCGAGCACAGACATGCACAAATGAATCGAAATACTTTTATTCACATTCTTATCATATAGGATACCAAATTCACGGTGGTGTGAAAAGGCAGGATTAGGATCACACCCACACCCACACACACCTGTGCTGCCTATCACTTCTTTGCTGATCCCCTTTTCCAGTCTAGTCCAGGTGTATGAGGGGGAGGGCCTGCCTTTCTCCGAATGGCAGGTGAGGGTGACCAGGTGACCCGTCGTCACGTCTCCGTGCTCAGCGCAGTACGGGTATGACGGTCTTTCTGCAGGAGAACAAAGAAGGCACATTTTACAGCATTACAGTGAGGTACAGTTAGTGAAGTCATGATTATCAGATGATATTTACACCGTAGGTCTTTCTGATAACTTACAATTAAAATACTTTATGAGATTTCAGCTTTCGTTCATCTGTGACGAGGTATGAGGATTAAATGTCAGCCCTATTATTATTATTATTATTATTATTATTATTATTATTATTATTATTATTATTCACATTTTTGGATAAACTTCAAACAACTACACGTTTTGTAGTTGGTGTGAAATTTCAGAAAACAGTGATGATGTGACATGTAGTTTTAAATGTAAAAATGCAGGTCAATAAAAGTTGTGCAAAAATGTGAAAAGGAAGAAATGCTGTTTATTAATTTATTGTATTGTCCTACGACTAACTTCTGTTATAAATAACTTAAAAAGTGAAGAAATAAGAATGCTTACTTGTAATTCTGACAAAACAGCAGGAAAAAATTTTAAGAAAGAAATTGACTTGCAAAGCGCTAGGAATTATTTCTTACTTCAGTTTTGTAACTTGTCATATATTAACCCTTGGAGGTCTCTCTCACACACACACACACACACACACACACACACACACACACACACACACACACAATTTAAAGTCTCTACACCGAATAATTATGATATTATTCATCAAATATATTTACTTCACAATCAGTTCGTACATGAGCTGATAGCTGACGAGGTGCGTAGCACCGAGTGACTGCATGCTGTCGACCCTTAACTGATTATTAGCTCATCTGGCCGACAGGTGATGAGTTAATGCCATCATATGTTATCCATCCAGCGTTGTCCACATTTCACAAAAATCGCTTCTTCACTCTCAATTCTTCACAGATTTTTATTATTTTCAGCAGGAAGGTAGGTCTGCCTGAGGTGCATATGGCTTCTACCCAAATTTGCTTAATTGCAATTAATAATGAAGATTTGGAGTAATTAAGCCCTAACGAGCAGTTTCCACACAAATCACTTCTTCTCTCTCAGTTCTTCACCAATTTTGATTCTTTCTGGCAGGAAGGTAGGGGTACCTAGGGTGCATATAACTTCTACCCAGATGTACTTTATTACAATTATTAATGAAGTTATGGACTAATTAAGCCTTAATAAGCAGTTCAACAAAAATTGCTTCTTCTCGGTCAATTCCTGGCCATTTTGGATTCTTTCTGGTAAATAGGTCGGTATTCCTAGGGTGGATATCGCTTCTATATATAGCTTGTATATAGTGTATATAGCTTGTAACATTTATTGCACAAGGTGGCCCACTTTAGATCGTTCCTTCTGGACTAGACGGGGCCGGAATGAGCTACACCCTCATTGATGGTCCCGTTACTCTACTGTTACTCTAAAAATGGGTTAGAGTTATAACCTATAGCATAAGTCAACTGTAAAATGTGTGATTTCTTTTTTTAACATAAACTCAGATTGAAAATTTGATCTATCTTCATATTTGAAGCTGTTCTATCGAACCCAAGAGGCTCAAACTTATTTTAAAGTCCACAGGAAGTTTTAGTACCAAACACATGAACCCTGATGTTAGATTGGGTCGTGCCATCGATGTCAGGGGGGTTGAGGACTTCGCACGTATAGGTTCCAGCGTCTTTGGTCTGCATGTTGCTGATGGTGATGGAAGCGTTCCTGCTGGTTCCCAATTTAGAAAGGACTGTCAGTCTGCCCCTGAAATGTTCGCCAATCCTTTCACTTCCCATGTCATAAAAGAACACCTAAAAATAATATTAAAAACCAAATAATGCCGTTATTAACATTTTGTAAGACTATAATTTATTCCACAGTCTGGGATAAAGTTTTATAAAGTTTTCATACTATAACAGCATGGTTCGGAAAGCAGTTCACAGGAGGTTGTTACCTGAGAGCAGAACTCACCTGTACTGGGTTCTCAGACCCCCAGGGGTAGAGAGTCCACTGGATCATGAGTCCGGTCAGGGGCTGGTTGGTGGAAAAGCTGCAATTGAGGGTTGCAGACTCACTAATAGTTACATTGAGAACCTTCGGAGAAACCTGCACTGTGATCGACACAGCGCCACCTACAGCATACAGAATGAACAAACTAAACATTTGCAAATTTGATAAACTGTGCCTTAACAGCAGCTAATTACAAGTGATTTTTCTCCACTACAAGCCACAATAGATCATATTTTATAATAATATTTTAAAGTATGACTGATAATGGGTTTTGAAGTTCTACTTGGGGTTGAGTTAAAGCGACACAGCCTTTTGATTTCATAAAATCAGTGCAATTTTGTTCCCTCTGAAATGTGGTGATTGTGATATCTGTTTATTTCTGTAATATCTCACAAAATATCAGGCCATTCTGTGGCTGGGAAGTTATTTAATTTGAGGGGATTAAAGCAAATAATATGCATGAAATCGCTCGCTTGGCGCAGTCAAGCAGACAGAGGAAGTCCGTGTGCGCATGCGCAGGTTTACCTTCTTCTTCTTTTGGGTTTTACGGCAGCTGGCATCCACAGTGTTGCATTACTGCCATCTACAGGTTTCCCTTTGAGTGTGCACTGACAGTTCCATCATTCTGTCGCTAAACGAACAGCTGATCACACCGAGGTGCTCGCTGAGCGCCCATATTTATTAGTTTGGTCCTGCGTTTCCTTTACTTCGTATATAACATAACGTCTTTTCTTCTTGCTTTCTGTTACTGTAGTTGGTCTTTCACGTTTCTTTCGCACACTCACGTCCTCCATTTTTCTCTCCTGTTTCAAATTTGTATCCCACAATGGCTTGTGCAAATGGGGAAAGTCCACCATGTGATGCATGACATAGTATCTTGAATTGGGTCATGGTGAAGCAGGAAAAAATAGCGGAGAATTTATGGCTACGTTACCTTAAATTCATTAATTGTTCTATTTTTAAAAAACTGATCAAATTGGAAGTCTGTGATTCGAATTCAGTAGCTTTCGGTCACTAAACAAAAATAATTGGGTGTCAGGGAAAATTCTTTTTATGACCCACACTTGAAAAATCTGAAAGGCAGTCTACCTTTAAATTAGTGAAGTCTTTTTTTTTAACTGCCAAAACTATAAGCACATGATTAATCTAATTCAGCTTGAGATTTGAGATTGCATTATTCAAACCCTCTTTCTTACACCTTTCACTTCCACTCTTATTCAAGCATTAAAAACTCCTCCTCCTCCTGGGATCTGTTCCAGGAAGTGGCTTTGAGAAACCTAAAATCAGCCTCTTATCTTAAGTTCAATTAGTCCAGTCTCATGTCTGTGGATTTGTCACACAGTTCCTAAAAACCCCACAGATTGCACTTGATTAACTCAACATCAGGTTGTCTTACACACGTTCGCATTGACCATAAAATCAGTCGAGCCCCAAAAAATGAGGATTAATTATGATCAGTTATGGCTTCCAGTGAAGAATTGTCATGTGTATCATGTTCTCAGCAGCAGTGCAACAGCATGATGTGTGATTTCCTTTGAAGATTACTGACATTTCGGTGTTTTTTTTTTGGAATTAAAAAGAAGAGAAAGAAAAGCTAATGGCTGACATGGTTGTGAATGTGTAAGGTTAGAATGTTCTGTAGCATCTTCATTTTGCATTTGTTACAGGTCAGAATTGTAGGTCAGGTGAGAATTTTTCAACCTAGGTTAGAATTTTTAAACCAGTTCATAATTTGCTATTTGTATCAGGGAGACTTACTATAGCTAGGGTCAGGATTTGGGAAGACTTTTGATTTTAAACTACTCCATGATGTTATAAGACTGGACTCATTAATAAATTCAAAATATGTACAGGATAAAGCGGCTAGAGATAATGAGATGAGATATCACTCCTTCCATTACAGTCATCACTGACTTAATGGTTAAGGTGTTGGGTTAAAAATCAGAAGGTTCTGACTTTGACTCTGGTTAAGTATGAAAGAAGATATTTTACGAAAAATGTTAATTCAGTCAACCCAACCCAGGTCAAAAAAATAAATAAATAAATTACCTTGGACCTGTAACATATTCAATATTGAGATGAAAGAAGTGTTATGGGATTTTTTAAAATTCATGCTCAAATTCATCATTCTTCATTTCCAGAATTTTTTGCTAATGCTATGAAATGAGCATAAATGAATATAAACACATAATGTAAACAGGTATACTGTGTGTTGTGGTATCAGTAGTAAGGTTTTTTTTTTTGAAACTTCGTTTATAAGAGCTGATCACCAGCTACAGGCGCTGGTGGAAAATAATAGCTAATTAATGGATAAATTAATTAATGGCCTGATTAATTTCCTGAAAAACAACAATAAATTTACAAAAAAACCCAACCCAAAACTAACACTTTTATGGCTCAGCCATACACTTTATACTGTACAGTATATCTAAGATATTATTCCAGGTTAAACTGAAAAACAATCCTTCAAATTCAAACACAGTTTGCACCAAATCTCCCAGTGTATATATTTTTATATTTCACTTCTATAAAATGCAAATACTGTGTTTTATTCCAATTATTCTTAGGTGGGCAGTTTTCCAAATTGATTAAACATTATTTTAATTTCACATTTAGCATAAAGTGCATTGAAAATAATCATAAAACCATAATAATAATAATAATAATAATAATAATAATAATAATAATGCACAACATTTCTATTACAAGCTCAAAGTCATTATGGGTTCAAGATGTGAAGTTTGATTGTTTTTACTAGGATTCGGTTTTTTTAACAACAATTTTGTTTCTGTCCAGGCTTAATGCTTCTAAATCTATTTTCAGAGCAAAAATTATCAACAGAACTGATCTTAAATTTGTATAATTCTTGTCACAGAAAACTCTGGATTTTGGTGGAAAGTTTTGATAACATATTAACTCATAAACGTTGCCTTCTTGACCACACCCTATTACACACGATGGCAGGATGTTACAAAAAACATCAACAAAACCAACAAAAACCATGAAAAACCAAATGGAACAACAATGTAAAGAAAAAAAGATTAACATCATAAATACTTTACATTTAATTGGTCCAGTTTCCGAAAACGTCCAGTTCATGGTGCTGAAATATTATATACTTAAAACAAAAAAGTATAATATAATATAATTGCAATAATTTTAACAAGAAATTACTCACCTACAATACTTAACAACATGAGAATAGTCCCGAGTGGTGACATGTTTCGATGTTTCGAAGATGGTTTTAGTTGGAAAAAAAAAGTAGAGCAACTTTTACAAACTCACAGGTTCCTCACTCTGTAACAATGATTTTTTTTGAACAAAACTTATCTTTCCAAGCCCTGAAAGGCCAACACCCTCAAAAACTCTAACGAACAAATCAACAGTCGCTGTTAGGGTTTGAGTTTGCTTTTGTGTTGCCCATGCACGCCTGCTGATGTTTGCTCAACCTGATTTTCTCCCTGACTAGAAAAGAATTAAAATAATTTTAAATTAACAATAATAATAATAATAATAATAATAATAATAATAATAATAATTATTATTATTATTATTATTATTATTTACTTATTATTTACCCATGATGCTGGAATGATAGTGGAATGCCAAACTTTGATTTGCAGTGCATTAATTACCAAATTTATACAAAGATTTTTCCTTCCTTTTTTCATAAACACATTTATTTCTTATCAACACGTTGATAGTTTCTTCCACATCACTGCAGTAAGCCTCGACACAATGCTTCACTCCTGAAATCATGAAGCATCTCAAATTTAGAAAAACAATAAACAAACACATTCAATTTGGAGTACTGAAAGAGGGAGTGATACAAACTCTTAACTAACATTATGAAAAAAAAAAAACATTTATCTAATTGTGTGAGTAATGACGCATGCCCAAATACACTCATTGTAATGTGGTGAAAGCTGATTAAACACACACACCACTGGTTAATGGTTAACTCAGATCACTGAAGCAAATCTGAATCATTTCAGCCACTGTGTGTTACAACTTGGACATGTTCTGTCTCACATGGTTCATATAAATGAAATGTTTTCACTGGAGAGAGCACTTTAAAACCATTGAGTTCATCTTAGATGACATGATAAAAAAGATATATTATTAGTTGAGTGTAGGAAGGCATGATCTGGTTCTGGAGATCAGTATTGCTGCAGTCGTGCTCCTATACAGTCGACTGTACACACAGTGTGTGTGTGTGTGTGTGTGTGTGTGTGTGTGTGCTTATCTTACCTTCACAGTTTCTGTGGAAAATACTTCCAGAAGTACATCACTTCAAGGACATTAGCTTTTCTCATGCTGCTGGATATAAAGTTTGAATGAAGCGTTCATGAATGCACCACTAAAAATACACTTGGAAGATGTTTTTTAGTGGCATATTAAAACATCAGGGTGTAGAAAACATTTGGACGTGGCGATGGAGGTCACGCTTCAGCATTCATTATAGTGTTTGCAAAGCAAAGCAAAATTATTATTATTTTTTACCCATGATCCTGACATCAGTGAATTAGAAGTGGTTAGAAGTGCATTAATTAGCCTACTAATTACCTCTTTCACTCCAGCTTTCTGATTTTTAGCTCATCCAGCTGCAGGCCAGGCTTTATCGGCCTACAGGATTTATCAGATTTTGATCAAACTCACATATAATGTTCCCCAAGTGGGTGTGCATAAAACTTGTCAAGATGGTGGCACCACCTGCCATATTTACGATTTTATGGGTGTCTGAAATTTTTGGGTGACTTGTCACATTAAACACTACTCTTTGAAAACTGCTAGGATGTTTTCACTGAAACTCACCCAGAAGACTCTAAAGACAGAAAGACAAGAATTGTTCACAGGGTGGTGCCACCTACTATGGCTGCAGCTACACAGGAGTCATATGCAGTTTCACAAAAATTGCTACTCCTCCAACAGGATTGATTAGGTTTCAAACTCACACACAACAACAGTGGCCGGTCTGAGCTCCAGTCTCATGGAGGTGATTTTTTTCATCCCTCACTTTTCCTCCTGTTGGCTTTAGTTCATTTTTTAAGGCCTAACTCCTCCCAGAGATTTAAAGCTAGAACCACCAAAGTTGGGAAATGTTGTTAGGATGTCATACCTTACATAAATACAGCATAAATTTTCTCTGTTCCTCTTTCTTTCTTTCTTTCTTTCTTTCTTTCTTTTTCATCCCTCCATTCTCCTGTGACCATTGATTTTACTACTCGTACATCTTTTAAGGTTGAGTCACAAAACTTGGTGTATGGACTCAACTGCAAGAGTCCAGCACTTAACTGATTTTCATACGAATGACACTCATCTATCTCACCCTTCTATTCTTTCTTTCACCCGTTCATCTTTCCATAGCAATCCACTGATTTTACTCCTTCAAATTTTTGAATGTAGATTCAACATTCAACTGCTGAAATAAAGCACACCCTTACCTTAATCTATCTATCTATCTATCTATCTATCTATCTATCTATCTATCTATCTATCTATCTATCTATCTATCTATCTATCTATCTTGTCAAGTTTATTTGTAAAGCACTTTTAACAATAGACATTGTCGCAGAGCAGCTTTACAGAAAATTAAAGACTTTAAACATGATCTAATTTTATCCCTGATCTATACCCAATGATGAAGCCTGTGGTGATGGTGGTGAGGAAAAACTCCCTCAGACGACATGAGGAAGAAACCTCAAGCGGAACCAGACTCAAAAGGGAACCCATCCTCATCTGGGTGATAACAGACAACGTGATTATAAATAACTCGCTTCTATAACTGTTTCCTTTAGAGTCACAAAGTATAACTGTGTAACCAGGAAATTCATTATAGTTTAACAGGAAGTCTGCTTTGTTGAAATTATAAACTGTTCATTAATGGAGACTTGAGTGTAAAACTGTTCATGACAACTGCAATCCTAAAGTTAACAAGTCAACTGTAATCCTCAGGCATAGGTGTATTACTGTAAGTGTCCAGAGTGTCTTCCAAGTGTGACTTTAGACTGTTCATATGGGGCTGTCCTCCACAGGAGCAATGTGATGAGATTCCAGCCAGAAGTAGGCCATCAGGATGGATCAGGCAGGTCCAAGGAGCAGAAGAGGTCGGTACCACTGGTGTCTCAGGATTAACATGTAATCTATCCATCTATTTCTTCATTTCTTTATTTCTGTCCATCTTAAGGTCTTCACCCTCATGTCTTTCTTAATTTCTTTGTCCCTAAACTCTACATAACCCCTCTCTCTTTCACTCAGTCGCTTGTTTTCAATCATTCTATCACTCTATCTATCTATCTTGAATTTTTTTTGCCTTTCAAACATGAATATTTCCTTCAGGAAATGCAAATCTAGTTCATATCTAGAAACTGTTTTATCCTGATTGGTGGTTCCTGAGCCAGTTTTGATCAAAGTTCACCAACAAAAACAAAAATTAATGAACACCGGATGTATATTTGGAGCTTGGCAATATCAATTTCAGTGGTGACTCTGAATGACTTTGCATTAGCAATCAACACCATCTGTAAATAAAGATTAAAAAACATCAGTTATCACATTGGCAGTTAGATATTTACTGAACTGCACGTAACCCGGGGTTTCCAGTTTTTCTCCGTTCCACCTTACCTTACTTTTAGATCATGGCTTGTACCCGTGTCTATACTGTCTCATGTTCTGTCGTTTAATCATGTCTTTGTTAGGGCTTGTGTGTGTTTATGCAATTCTAAGTGACGAATCTCTTTTCTTCCCACTGCCATACTTAGCTGATTTCCTGGTTTTCTAGTTTTCTCTCCAAGTGGTGTTTTAGCCATCATGTTGTTTCGATCATAATATCCTAATATACAAGATTCAAGACGAAACCAGTAAACATGCCTAATATTTGCTCCTGGAATAAATTTATTTCCCAAGACTGAATAATGTTGTTTTTACTCTTCAACCTACATGAACTTGCCAGTGCTGAGCTTTTGCTTTGTCACCAGGGTGTGTCTCGTGCTACCACAAGTAAATAAAGCCGAGTGTGTTTTACTGAAAGGCCTACGAGTTTGGCCAGGCAGTGAGGAATGGCAGGGAAAATTCTGCACTCATTCTGTAGTGATAAAGTCCATTATAGTGCAAAATCTCTCTCTGAAACTGTGATAATACATACAAGGAGCTGTCACGGGTGATTATTGTAAAGAAGAGTGCTCTGTGATGTTTGGACTGCAGGCTCTGATACGACTTTTCACCACATTGAACACTGTGTGTCGACCAAAACGCCACTCTAGAGACCAGTGTTTATTCAAAAGGTTTAATGAGGACAGGGTGAGATGATGTTGGGCAGGTCTGTAGTTGTCTGTAACACAGAAAGCTGTGAAACAGATGTCAAATGCATTCGCTGATAACATTATTAGGAATACATGCACACCCGCTCAACAGCCAATAATGTGCGAGCAGTACAATGCATAAAAACAGATCAAAAGCTTCGGTGTTTTCAGCAAACATAAGAATGTGGAAAGTGTGATCTTTGTGACTTTGAGCGTGGCATGGTTGATTATGCCAGATGGGCTGGTTTAACTGGCTGGCTGGGGAATGCTGTGACCTAATGGTTAGAGAAGCAGCTTTGGGCCCAAAAGGTTGCTAGTTCGATTCCCTAGACCAGCAGGAATGACTGAAGTGCTCTTGAGCAAGGCACCTAACCCCCAGCTACTGCTCTGGATGTGTTGTATGTTGCTCTGGATAAGAGTGTCTGCTAAATGCCTGTAAAGTAAAATACAACCCCAGATCAGAAAAAGTGGAAAATGCAAAAAAGAAAGCTATGATTTCTAAATTTACTTTGACTTGTATTTCATATTTTGTTGGTCAACCTCATTTTATTTGTTAATATACATCCATTCCTGCGTTTCAGGTCTGCAAGACATTCCAAAAAATGTTGGGACAGGGGAAATTTAGGGTGAGAAATGAGGTACAACAATTAAATAACGATGTGATTTGAAACAGGTGACTCTAAAGTAATTTCACAGTCTCTGATCTTTGTGAAGCTCTTCCAAAAAGAAAGAAAGAAAGAAAGAAAGACTCCTACACTCTATATTTTTTTCATTCTTCTTTCTAGGATTCACAGGAAAATGAATTCAACAGATTTCACAGCCCTGCACCAGCCTTCAGTTTTAGGTATTGAAATTGCAGCTAACAAGTAATAAAAGCAGATAGATATCAGAAGATATATATTTTTGTTCAGTTTTACCCATTCTCGCCATGCCTTATAGATAACTGAAGTAGAAGAAGCCTTTATTTGTCACATGCACACTTAAACACGGTGAAATTCATCCTCTGCATTTAACCCATCTGAAGCAGTGAACACACACACAAGTGAGCAATGAGCACACACACATATCCAGAGCAGTGGGCAGTTATGCTACAGCACCCAGAGAGCAGTTGGGGGTTTGGTGCCTTGCTCAAGGGCACTTCAGCGCAAGGCCGCCCCATATTAGCCTAACTGCATGCCTTTGGACTGTGGAGGAAACCCACACAGACACGAGGAGAACATACAAACTCCACACAGAAAGGCCCCCATTGGCCTCTGGGCTTGAACCCAGAACCTTCTTGCTGTGAGGTGACAGTGCTAACCACTACACCACCGTGCTGCCCTAACTGTGTGTTACTGTGTGTTATACAGCAGCCTGCACATTCACAGAGTCAAACCTGTCGCTATAAACTTGCCTTCATGGTTAGCGACATTATCCTCACAGATGCAGTGCAAAACTAAAAAGACCAACTATAATAAGAATTATTTCTAGGCTTTTATTATTACTTTGGATGATTAGTTTTATTCCTGGAAAATGGAAGACTGTATTAATTATTTTTTTCTAAACTGCTACAGTGCATTAATTAGTTTTACATTTTATAAAATACACAAGTATACAAGTTGGTCCTTTTGTATTGTGACATTTCTGCTGTTTAAATTGAATCTTATTCTGAAGTAAGGCTCACATAGACTCGAGTCCAAGCTCACGATATTTTCTACATCGACTTGGACTTGTCTTTCAGGACAAGATTGGACTTGTATAACTGTATAAAATATAACCTAACCATTAGCATGACTCGTTGAGCTAAACTCTCAGCCTTGAAAATGATTTGATGGCTTTCAATCTCAATCTCATTTAGACTCTATATTCACTCGGCCTTGAGCGCCTTAAGACTCGGTCTTGATTTGATCTCTTGATTTGCACTGTCTTTTGTCTTGTCTTTTGTCTTTAATGTTGCACCACGAGGCCTTTCTGTGTGGAGTTTGCATGTTCTCCCCGTGTCTGCATGGGTTTTCTCCGGGTGCTCCGGTTTCCCCCACAGTCCAAAGACATGCAGGTTAGGTTAACTGGTGACTCTAAATTGAGCGTAGGTGTGAATGTGAGTGTGAATGGTTGTCTGTGTCTATGTGTCAGCCCTGTGATGACCTGGCGACTTGTCCAGGGTGAACCCCGCCTTTCACCCGTAGTCAGCTGGGATAGGCTCCAGCTCGCCTGCAACTCTGTAGAACTGGATAAAGCGGCTACAGATAATGGATGGATGGATGGATGTTGCACCACGAGTCTTAGAGAAACGTTATTCCAACCTCACTCTATACTTGTATATGGACCAGATGACAATAAACCTCTTTTGAAACTGTTGAATTGATCTTTCTTGAATCTCAGTGAGTCCTGCTATTGGATTTGTTTTGTACTTGACAATGGTGGTCTTGACCTCAGCCCCAGTGTGTTATGTTATGTAAGTGTCATACTCATACAGCAGTTGAATGGTGACTCTTTTGGACCATGTCACCCTTCCACATTTTCACTGTGACACGTCAGGAGGAAGACAGGGAGGGAAGATCACTTTTGAATAAAACTAGCTTCCTGTTTAAAAAAAAAAGATACAGTATTCTCCTGTTTTTTTTCTGCTCCAACGAGATGATAAAATCCATTGCAGAACGGAAGTCTTGGATCTCAGAATCACCTGGCACCCTCAGATTTTGGAGGAGATTTTTGCCTTTACTGGCACTACCGCCACTGAGAAAGCAGCTGATGAAACAGCGTCACCTGCTGGCGAAGAAGAAAAATCAGCTTTTGTTTTTCCTTGAAGCTCCATGCTGCTGACTCGATCAAGATAAACGCACTTACAGATCTGTATCAGTGAAATTAGAACTAATTAATGATAATGAGGTCAAAGGCATTAACTGAAAAAAGCCTCAAAATCAGGAAACTTGTGCAAAAATATAAAAGAAGAGGTTTATCTCCATTTCTAAAGGTCTGATGTTCTCAGTATGATTATCAGTAGAAGCTAATAGCGGTATGGCACTTGGAAGCTGTTAGAAGTATTTCAGTTTTTTTCATATAAGTGAAATATATACACCACATTGAACCTATTCAACGTGTATTTAACAAATCTATACTTCATTTGGGGCGGCACTAGATTTTAATATTTTTTTCTTGATTTTTTTTTTTTTTAATCTCAGGTAAAAAATATAATTTTGAATTATACATTTATAAAGAGGTGGCACGGTGGTGTAGTGGTTAGCGCTGTCACCTCACAGCAAGAAGGTCTGGGTTCGAGCCCCGTGGCCGGCGAGGGCCTTTCTGTGTGGAGTTTGCATGTTCTCCCCGTGTCCGCGTGGGTTTCCTCCGGGTGCTCCGGTTTCTCCCACAGTCCAAAGACATGCAGGTTAGGTTAACTGGTGACTCTAAATTGAGCGTAGGTGTGAATGTGAGTGTGAATGGTTGTCTGTGTCTATGTGTCAGCCCTGTGATGACCTGGCGACTTGTCCAGGGTGTACCCCGCCTTTCACCTGTAGTCAGCTGGGATAGGCTCCAGCTTGGCTGCAACCCTGTAGAACAGGATAAAGCAGCTAGAGATAATATGATAAGATACTTCATTTCCCAATTTCTTTTCTTTTTTTTTGAATGAGCTCGGGATCAGACTCACCTTTATAAATGTCTCATCTCATCTCATTATCTGTAGCCGCTTTATCCTGTTCTACAGGGTTGCAGGCGAGCTGGATCCTATCCCAGCTGACTACGGGTGAAAGGCGGGGTACACCCTGGACAAGTCGCCAGGTCATCACAGGGCTGACACATAGACACAGACAACCATTCACACTCACATTCACACCTACGCTCAATTTAGAGTCACCAGTTAACCTAACCTGCATGTCTTTGGACTGTGGGGGAAACCGGAGCACCCGGAGGAAACCCACGCGGACACGGGGAGAACATGCAAACTCCGCACAGAAAGGCCCTCGCCGGCCACAGGGCTCGAACCCACACCTTCTTGCTGTGAGGCGACAGCGCTAACCACTACACCACCGTGCCGCCTCTTTATAAATGTATAATTCAAAATTATATTTTTTAGCTGAGATTAAAAAACAAAACAAATCAAGAAAAAAATATTAAAATCTAAAAAACAAAACTAAATGCATTTTATGTAAATTAGGTCTACGGCAAGGCATCCGGGATTCCCAGGGAAAAGTAGATGCTTTCCAAGTGGTCCAACAAACAAACAAACAACAACAACAGCAGCAACAAAAAGAGCAACAGCAACAAAACCTTTTATGTTCTACTCAAATATTTAGTTTTCTACAGTGATGTTAAACACTCACTGCTAATGTTCTAGCTATGTATTTAGGCTATGCTAACATTTGCATAACTTGCTAGCACACATTAGCAACTCAGCGAAATTTATCTGCTTAAAAAGAATTTTGTGTTTTCAGTAGAACATAAAAACTTTAGATGCGCTTCACTCATTATGGTTGTTTGTCTTTGATTTCTGTTTTCAACTCCATACGACGCTACTCCATATCACATCACTTCATGGACATGAGTGTGAGATTCGTCTGTGATCGTCAAAATGTGAAATGCTGAATTCATCCACTCTGAAAGTGTCTACTTATCCCTCTGGAAGAGATTTAAATTTTTCAGATTTATATTTAGGATTCTCATATTTTAAAATCATCATGCGGTCCAGATAATTAAGCAGCAAATCTACTCAAATCCATCCATAAGTCTTCCATGTAATGATGATTGCAGTAAATGTGCCGTGACCAACTACAGCGTGAATTTCTTCCCCGTAAATGATCTTTACACTCTTGTTAAATGATCATGCTTTGCGCTATCTATCGACGGTATATAAACGCACACTTCCCTTTCTTTTGCCTTAAGAACGATGCAAGTTTCCCCACTTCCATATAGTCCATTAAATAATAAGGACAGTAAATTGCCTAATGAGATGAGAACACATTTTCTTGGCTCAGTAAAATAACATTAAAAAAAAAAAACTCATGCTAATAGATTTCTGTGGTTGTTCTTGCTGATTTGAGCCACAGTGCTGACTCGGAACCCAGCAGAGGGCAGTGTTGTTTAAAAGGAAACCATCCGTCCTTCTTTTGTGAAACTGCAGGAAGCTGGAGGCAAAAGCTGACAACAAAGATGAGTGTGTCTCAGTTAAGAACATGGCTCAGATTCCTCTTCTTCCTAGGGAAATAGGCCAGCTTCCTTCCACCTCCCAATAACAGGCTGCTAGGTGGAGTGACTTTTCTAAACTGGCTCAAAGTGAAGATGAATCGTTCATCGTAATGAATGATTATGATGATAATATTCCCAGCCTTTATGTCATTATATCTTCCCATACTAAAGACAGAAACCACGGCCTATCTACTGGACGTTACTTCAAACCAAGGCTCTTTTACAGAAAATAGATCTTGACATCAAGCTGAGGAGCTACAATCTAGAAAATGGGACTGAAGAAAAGATTTTTCATGCATCATGATTGGCAGAGGCGGCACGGTGGTGTAGTGGTTAGCGCTGTCGCCTCACAGCAAGAAGGTCCGGGTTCGAGCCCCGTGGCCGGCGAGGGCCTTTCTGTGCGGAGTTTGCATGTTCTCCCCGTGTCCGCGTGGGTTTCCTCCGGGTGCTCTGGTTTCCCCCACAGTCCAAAGACATGCAGGTTAGGTTAACTGGTGACTCTAAATTGAGCGTAGGTGTGAATGTGAGTGTGAATGGTTGTCTGTGTCTATGTGTCAGCCCTGTGATGACCTGGCGACTTGTCCAGGGTGAACCCCGCCTTTCGCCCATAGTCAGCTGGGATAGGCTCCAGCTCGCCTGCGACCCTGTAGAAGGATAAAGCGGCTAGAGATAATGAGATGATTGGCAGACATTTTAGTTGTGGATTATAAAAGGAAAGGAATACTGTATTTCTGAGAATGAGAGAAACCAATGGATTGAAGAAGTGATGTGGTATAACGATACGGAAAGACAGCATGTTGATCAGTTTGTCGTGTCATGGCAGTGTGTGACAGAAGATAAACAGTGTCTGAAATCAGAATCAGTGTTTCACAGATATTTAACAGTTATTCCATGAAATCGGGTCGTACATTGCGCCTCGTCGGCGATCAGCTCATGCACGACTCGATTTCGTGGAATAATTTTCATTATGGCCACATTGACTGGATTTTGAGAAACAGAACATTTTTATTTTTTGCAAATTCGATAAAAAATCTTTCCACAAACCATCCGACAAAACATTTCCGCTTAGAATGTAAACAAACCAGCAAAATGACAGGAACAATTTGTGAAAAATGCTACAATAATAATTCTTGGGGAAAAAAAATACACGTTCCTACCATCAAATACTTTTATTCCATATTTTGTTGGGTTATTTTTTTTGTATTTTTTGTTATTTTGTGTTCGAATAGAGTTTTTATTTTGTCCTTGGTTGGTTCAGCTACACGCTCCACCATTTTGTTTTTCTTTACTCACAGTATATGAGCTGATATCCTAGTAGTAGCATAGCCAAATAGAGCGCACGATTGGTCATATCCAGTGAATGTGGATAGAATAATTTAAAGATATTCAGATTTGTACTTCTATGGTTCTTCACTTCCAGGAAAACAATTGAAAAAATGTGATGATTCATACGCACAAAACCGGGATCGCCCAATAATCAACTGTTTTCTAGAATGTACCGTAGTATATGTCCGGCAGCACGGTGGGTTAGCGCTGTCGCCTCACAGCAAGAAGGTCCGGGTTCGAGCCCCGTGGCCGGCGAGGGCCTTTCTGTGTGGAGTTTGCATGTTCTCCCCGTGTCCGCGTGGGTTTCCTCCGGGTGCTCCGGTTTCCCCCACAGTCCAAAGACATGCAGGTTAGGTTAACTGGTGACTCTAAATTGAGCGTAGGTGTGAATGTGAGTGTGAATGGTTGTCTGTGTCTATGTGTCAGCCCTGTGATGACCTGGCGACTTGTCCAGGGTGAACCCCGCCTTTCGCCCGTAGTCAGCTGGGATAGGCTCCAGCTCGCCTGCGACCCTGTAGAACAGGATAAAGCGGCTAGAGATAATGAGATGAGATGAGATAGTATATGTCCCACCCACCACCCCCTGGAGGCATGTCTTGCTCTCCAGTTGCAGCTCGTTTGCAATAAACAAAGTTCATCAATGTGTCTTTGTTACATACAAGTCCCTTTTCCAGCCACAGATTAGTTTGAGGGGGAAAAAACCCACATTGTTGTTTATTTACTTTTTTAGAGGAAGGACTTTGTAAAAGGTGGTGATTAATTTGTTGAAAGTGGAGATTTTCTCAGATGCATGATTCCGTCCCTATACGCGTTATACAGTCAGTAAAAGCCTCTCGTTAATCTCTTCACTGTTCTCCATATTTAGTTCACTACTGACCCTGAGCTACTGACAAGGGCGTGTCGTATCTCAAACGCTCTTGTGATGTCAGTCAAGCACCTCAACATGACATCACGTCCCATGACCTCCTTCCTTTCCTGTTTCCTGTTTTAGAAAGAAATATGGTGACATACAGAATCGAATTACAGCTTTGACACCATTTCATGAGGCCTTTAAAGTGATTGAACCTCAATTCTGCAGGAATTCGTTTACCTCCTGTCATTGATCACCGTCGCAGACAGTTTCTCTGACTGCAAGCAATACCCAGGGTCTTGTGAGTGTTATGGCTACATTGGATCAAGACGAATCATAAAATAAATATTATATGGACGTATTAATAAAAAAAACCTTCTGCAGAGAAACACTTTCATGTTCTCCACAAGATGACACTTCACAGTTTTCATGTATTTTCATGGCACTGCTGTTAACCTCCGGAGATGTTTGACTCCCTGCAGATAGATTTTGACCAACAGGGACCGGGTTCAGGGATAAATAAGGAATGACATCCCCTATCAAAAAGAAGCATACTTCAAGTTCATTTTATTAAGAATACTTAAGTAAAGTATATTTCCTTAAGTATACCTTTGTGTACCAAGTATACTGATATCAATGTACTTACACTATACTTGTATGTAAACTAATCTAATACTTCTTGGGACTAAATTGGCCCACTTTTAGTTTATAAAAAGTATACTTCAAGTCTAAGAGAAGTAAACTCTGAGTATACAACTAGTATTTTTTATTTTGTACTGCAAGTATACCACACGTAAACTTATATACTAATAGTTTACTTGTTCTATACTTGTAGTTCTATACTTGCTCTTTAGTTTACAAAAGCATACTTCATAGTGTACTGGAAATATACTACGAGTTTATTTGTTTTATACTTCTAGTCCACTTTTTAGTTTATGAAAGTATACTTTATAACATATTGGAAATATACTATTGGTTACTGGTTATATACATCTAGTCCACTTTTTAGTTTTGAAGTTTACTGCAGTTACCCTTCTCGGTATACTATTAGTTCTCTAACCCTAACCTTTACCTCATGCACACTACCAGTAGACAACTTAAGTGTTTTGTACCTGAAGTTACAATGAAGTTATAAAGGTAAGAATTCACAAAATAACAACAGATACTCAGGATTAAGAACATATTCATTTTCTTTAAAAATCAAAATTTACTCCAGTGCGAGTACACTTAAACATAAGGCACAAATATTTTAATACTTTATTACACCTTTGTTAAGTATATCTTGATCAAAAGTATAAGCTTAATATACTTAGACTTTTCTATAAACTTTTCAGTATGAGCCAAGTAGACTTATGTATAACTTTATTAAGTATATCTCTGATAAGTAAATAAAAAGTAAACTGAAAGCATACTCTCTTATTTTTAGTTTAAAAGAAGTATACTAGAAGCACACTTGAATAAACTTCTTTTTTTGTAAGGGATATTGTGTCAAAATAATCCACAAAGTTGATTATTTTCATATAACAGCATGGTATGAAATGTGTTATTACTCTTACACCACAGCATTTTACCAACAATTCACAACATGCTGTTTAACCATTTAAAATGTTATAGCAGCTATAAACACTCACTCACTCACTCACTCACTCACTCACTCACTCACTCACTCACTCACTCACTCACTCTCTTATAATTACAGAGATTAGAATTAGTGCATTGCTGTAAACGTATCCTTCATATTTCAGCCTTGCTATAAGAGAAAAACTGAACTCTACACATGTAAACCAGTGATGTTGTGGAAATCTCACGGAACAAATCGTGAGCTTAAAATGGACTGAAATGGACCGGAAACCTTTTAAAGTACATGCATTGTCATGAAATATTAAAGATGGAGTTTTCAGCTTATTCTTCAGCTCAAATTTTTCTTGAAAGGACACTTTTCATTCGGCAATTTGGCAAAAAAAAAAAAAGTCCCAGTGTTGGAAGCAGCACACGATAAAATATGTCTTTAAAGAATAAGGTATTTCTTGAAGAGGGCATGGTTATCTGCTTTCATTATTACCCACTCTAACACACACACACACACACACACACACACACACACACACACACACACACACACACACACACTAGAAATGCCATCAATTTCTGGCCCATGTTAATGCACCCTTTCAATATTTGATGTTTCTTTATGGAGTGCTGACAATAGAACAAGAAAATGGCCGGCACATTTTGCTGATCCAGTTCAATGGCTTCTGCATCCATCTTCCTAACAGAGCTCTGAGTACGCGTCTCTTCTGCGGGGAGCTTTTTCAAAGTTCACTAAGGCAAAACTGGAGAAAAATGAGAACGGTTTCTTGTTTGTTGTCACTGATTTTCACTTTTCCAGCATTGCAGCAATCTAACATCAAACACGTGACTGTTTCTGTACGCTTTCTGTTCTCTTATCAAATGAAATTTTGGACATGGGTCAGGGGAGATGGTTTTTAGATTAGTGTATGTACTCTTTTGTAAATTAAATCATGACCAGTCCATCTTTGGGCTTATCTCATCAAAGAATGACAACACTTTGAAAGCTTTAACCATAAGCCATGCACTGTAAAAAATGTAACTTGCAAAATTGTTGAGTGAAAAAAGGATTCTAAGTTGAATGAACAAATTTCCCTTCTAATTGTTCAAGTCACTAAAAAAAATAGTTGAGACGCCTTTCCTTCACCACAAGTTCATAGGAATTGGAAAATTAAGTTAAGTGAACTTATATATTCAAGTGCTGATTGACACCCCTTAACCGATGCCACTGCGCATGCGCACTTCACAAGTTCGAAAGTTTCAACGGTTGGGTGGAGTGAGAAGTCCGTGGAAACTGACACAAGACGTTGTATAGGAGTCTAGACTAAGCTTTCCTCAACAGAGGCCATTGTAAAAAAAAAAATAGTCAAGCCAACTTAAAAATGTAACGCAACCTGCTGCCAAAGGATTTTGAGTAAACTCAACTTAGAACCATGATGTGCCAACTTGCTCTTCTAAGTTAATTGGCATTATTATTTCAATTTATTTCAACTAAACAATTTGTTGGACTGAACTTCTAAAGACAAGTCAAGTCAACTCAACATAAAATACTCTTCTATGTGAACTTAAAACAACATTTTGGGGCGTTGTGGCTTAGGTACCATACCATAAATCCGGGGACCCGGGTTCGATTCCAACCTGAGGTAATTTCCTGATCCCTCCCTGTCTCTTACCTACTCATTTCCTATCTCTACACTGTCCTATCTAATCAAGGTGGAAAAAGCCTCCCAAACAATCTTTAAAAAAGAATAATTTAGGATAACAATGTTTTTTGTGCCAACTTGCTTTTCCAAGTTAATTGGAATGATTATTTCAATTTATTTCAACATCACAATTTGAATGCACTGAACTTGCTAAATAAAGTAAGGTCAACATAAAATACTCATCTGTGTCGACTTAAAAGAGCAAGTCAACACAACTATTTGGCCCGGAGTTGAGTTTACTCAAAATCCTTTGGCAGCAGGTTGCGTTACATTTTTAAGTTGGCTTGACTAATTTTTTTTTTTACAGTGTGGCCTAATGGTTACAGAAGCAGTTTTGAGACTAAAAGGTTGCTGGTTCAATTCCCTGGACCAGCAGGAATGGCTGAAGTGCTCTTGAGCAAGGCACCTAACCCCCAACTGCTCCCCAGGCTGCTCTGGGTATGTTGTACGTCGCTCTGGATAAGAGTGTCTGCTAAATGTCATGAATGTAATATAACAATCCATGAAAAAGTAGTGAGAGATTTGAGTTAAGAGGAAGTGCACTCTTAAACGTTGAAGTATTGAGTAAAAATGTCTTCAAGCAAAAATAAATTTTCACTAAAATACTTTGGTCATGAGCTTTGGGTAATGACAGAAAGAACAAGATCACGGATACAAGCGGCTGAAATGAGTTTCCTTCGCAGGGTGGCTGGGCGCTCCCTTAGAGATAGGGTGAGAAGCACAGTCACTCGGGAGGAGCTCGGAGTAGAGCCGCTGCTCCTCCACATCGAGAAGAATCAGCTGAGGTGGCTCGGGCATCTTTTTCGGATGCCTCCTGGACGCCTCCCTGGGGAGGTGTTCCAGGCATGTCCCCCCGGGAGGAGGCCCCGGGGAAGACCCAGGACACGCTGGAGGGACTGTGTCTCTCGGCTGGCCTGGGAACGCCTCGGTGTTCTTCCCGAGGAGCTGGCCGAGGTGTCTGGGGAAAGGGAAGTTTGGGCTTCCATGCTTAGACTGCTGCCTCCGCGACCCGGTCCCGGATAAGCGGAAGAAGACGAGACGAGACGAGACTAAAATACTTTTACTTGATGAAATGAAGCTAATGTCATACTTTAATATGAAAAGTCACTTTGATGAGTTTCATCATTGGTGCATTGGTTTTCCCTGAAAACCAGTTTCTGTAGGTTTGATTTGGATGAGTTTACTTCAAAAAGTTCTCATCCTCACCCAGAAAACATCATAAGAGAAAGATTGTTCTTGCATCTTGCATCATTTTTCAGCATACTATCCTTTAACTTCAATGCCCTTGGTCCATTGATGTTCAACCTTCACGATCCCTTCGCAGAAGAAGGTCACATCTCGAGCCTCCAGATCCTCCTCGATAGCATGGATAACTTCATCATCACTCTGAAAATGGTGACCACGAGAGTGGGATTTCAGTTTGGGAAACAGATAGAGGTCAGACGGTGCCAAGGTGGGTGAGTAAGGTGCACGGGGCAACAGTTCAAAGCCACATTGGGCTGCTTCTGCCCCTGCCACCTGTGCTGTGTGGACGGGCGCATTGTTCTGGAGCAACATCACGCCAGCTCGAAGCTTTCCTTCCTCTCCTTTTTTCTTTGATTGCTTCTTTCATTTGAGTTTTTGTGGACAGTGAGACAGTATAAGACTTTATAGTATACAGTTACACCCCAAAATAGGAGTTACGCCTCTTGTTTCTGGGTGAGGCCAAGAACTTTTTGAAGTACCCTCATACATGACTAGTGCTACATACTTTGCTAACAAATTACAGAAGTAAAATATCCTGCAAACAAGACTGTTAATGATGCCGTAGCTCACTCCGGTCCCATCTAATCCAGAAGGAATGACCTCAAGTGGGCCACCTTGTACAGTTCTACTCTCAACCAGTCCAACTCAAATATTTACCAGAAAGAATCCAAAACGGCGAGGAATTGACTGAGAAGAAGCGTTTTTT